>NW_020456032.1:1151722-1163699 GCF_003342845.1 Nothoprocta perdicaria | reverse complement strand
AGGAAGGAAGGAAGGAAGGAAGGAAGGAAGGAAGGAAGGAAGGAAGGAAGGAAGGAAGGAAGGAAGGAAGGAAGGAAGGAAGGAAGGAAGGAAGGCTAAGCATTGTCGCAGAAAATGGAATAGTACAACTTGTAATGTCCCTGGTGCTTATATCTAACTTTGCCTTAAAACTATTAACCTTTTTTATATGCTGCTCTGTTGCTGAGCAATTTCTATTCGACATTATGTTCTTCTGAATGAAAAAGCACTCTCAAGTGAATTTAGCCTAATGAGAGAAGCCTGTGATGACATTTAAAATCCCCCTTTTTATCTTTTAAGAAGAAACAGCCTACGTGCATTCCCCACACGGACTGACCAAATTGCTTAGGGCTTGTTCTCTGTAATTAATCTAATCCCAGGTCAGCTCCATTCGCTTCAGCCTTGGCGGTTTTCTGCTGCATCCTGTTTTCTCCAGCAATCGGTTTGAGGTTGTCCCCAAGCCACCAGGCATCCACAGGACAGTCATTACTCAGGGTTAACATCGAGTGGATTCACAAATGGAAAAGGGATTCCAAGGTTAAAGGCTCCTCATCCGTCTTCCTGATATATCCACATGGGGACTGCCTTGAAGTAATTTGCAGTGATTAATACGTGCTATGAGCTGGCAGAACGCATCACGGGCGCGTGCCAGGACTCCCCTTCAATGGCAGAGAGAAGGGCTTTCTCGTCGGGAAGAGACGTACCTGCTCGAAGCATGTGAAGACAGAGCTGTTCTGCTGTGTGAGTCTGAGTCTGTCAGAACGCAACTAGCCAGCCTCACCTCTCTAAATCAGAAAAATCCCAGAGACTCGCTATTATGATTGGCTTCTACCGTGGCAAACTAATATCCTCATTATCTTTATATTCCTATTACTAACGTGAACAAAGAGCAATTACATTACTCTTATTGCTGCTTCTAAATTTTCCATTCAGAGCAGTTTTTCATCAGGGCCATTCAAATTGATTTTTTTTTTTTTTTTCTACTATACAAGAACCATTCTTGCTATTCAGAATAGGAAATTTGTATTTCTCTACTGAGAAATAACAAGATCAGGAGAAAAAACAAATACCAAACCAAATTATTTATCCTTCTTGTTTCTGCTGACTAAACATAGAAGAGTCCTGGTGACATGAAAAAGGCATTTTGGCAATCTGATATCTTGACTTGAAAAGCTATAATAATTAGCAGTACTCTCTTATCTTCTTGATGAAGTCTCAAGTGAGCTCACAACTAAATTGTCCTATAAATGCAGCAAGGCTTGCGCTCAGATGAGCACTGCAGGAAAACACTTGTAGAAGTCCTTGAACTTAGTTTCATGACTCACCCCTGAGGCTGATTTGGGTTGATTGGCTTCTGAATGAAACCAAGGAGCTGAAATCATCCTTTTAAGATAGCTCCTTCTCTGGAAACCAAAGGCAAAGCTCCTGAAAATCAGAGTCTGATTCCTAAATGTAATGATATATGAAGTTAACAGAAGAGTGGCAGCTAAATGCTAACTCTACTGAGGGCATCTTGCAGTGACCCAAATAGCCTGTTTTTCCCATTCTGTTGCTTCTTGGGGGAAACAGCTTCCGAGGCGAAACTGGCTCAAAAGAAAACACCCAGCACGGGAAAAAGCTGGAAAATATTCTAGCAAAACCAAGCCCCAGGTCTATTAGGAAGAGCTGAGCCAGCTTATCCACCACTCCACCTCTCCTTCTTAGCTCTAACAACTTCTTTGTGCGGCCACCCTGCCCTGTCCTACCACATGCTAAGGTGCACTTAGACACGAGAGGACAAGCATAGTGTCCTCTGTCTGCAGGACAGGGCAAGGCTCTGTGGGAAGTGTTAACAGGGATGTCTTCATTTTATTGCCCCTCTTGCCTGCACGCTGTAGATTGCTTGGGTTGCTCCTTATCAGGTTAGGTCAGGGAGCAGGCAGCATGTCCTGCTGCTCTGACTTGGACTAGCCCACCCAAGACCCTGCTGGCATCACTCCGTATTTACAGCTGAGACCTGAACAAGAGACAGAATGTATGAAAGCCCGTTTCCCTCCCTGGCAGCAGCAACTCAGAGCGTTTCTTCAGTCAGAAGCATCGAATGCTCCTGGCTCTTGTGGGGACTTGGATCTTCTTTTGCAGAGTTTCTGAAGCCTGCAGATAAAACTATGTAAGATACCCTTCTGGAGTCACAGAGCTTCAAATTACATAGAGATGACTCATTTTCAGTGGCCAATCTGAAGGCTTAGCATGAGTAAACCACCTACCTCATCGGGTAAAACTTAATGAGTTTGTATATTTTCTGATGGTTGAAACACAAACTAACACAGTGTGAACAGCTGGAAGTACTAATGTGCAATAATGCAAAAGTAGTCAAATACATTATAATGACTATCAGTCAGCAGTAGCTGTGTAATATGAATAAGCAACTTTAAAACCTCTCTAAATAATTGGCAATATGTGTTTCTAAATAATTGGCAATATGTGTTTATATAGGACCGGGGGGCTGCATATTAAAACACACTGACATGCTTCATAATCAATGAGTATTACTACTGCAGTTAGAGCTATATTGTGTCATTTGAAACTGATTAATTGGTATTTAATTAGGATGACATATTAGGTATGGTAACATACATCCTTGTTGCAAATGCAGATATAATTCTAATAATTATAGAAGTAGTTATGCTTCCAAGAGCCTAAAATATGGCAGCAGTGCAGACAGCTGCCACTGCCAGAGAAAAATATAATATATCACACTTAGAGTAACATTTAAAAAAAATGCTTAAATCCTATTTTTGAAAGGGGCTTGGGTCTAAATCAAGGATTCCTAGGCAACTATTTCTTTCAGCGCCCAAGTCCAACAGTTATGTGCCTGTCTCAGACCCTGCTACACAACCTCACAAGGCTTGTTTCTGCTGTTTAGCATATGCAAGGTTATACAATATCATCAAACAGTTCATGGGTTCTTCTGTGGCCTTCCTCAGGTTGATCCCATGGAGAATCTGCAGTGAATTTCTTCCCTACGCACAGAGTTTCCAGGAGCATTGTGGCTGAGAACACGCAGCTCTGGAGGTAGCCACAGCATCCAGACAGACTGGTCCAAGTCTGCTCCTCAGGTGATCTGCTGTTCAGATCTCTCTCCATGTGGTCTTTCATAATTGCAATGGGAAACTTAAGACATGGACCATCCAGCAGCAAATCTAACACTGACAGCACAGAATCACAGAATGGTTACGGTTGGAAGGGACCTCCAGAGATCATCTAGTCCCACTCTCCTGCTCCAGTGGGTCACCTAGAGCACATGGCACAGGGTGGCATCCAGGCGGGCTTGGAAGACCTCCAGAGAAGTAGACTGCAGTAACAAAGAGTTCAGAGTCGAAGCAGGTACTACAAGTAGGGATCTGCACCTGGCCAGGTCACTGTGACAGCGCTCAACGCTTTCCTTCCCTACTTTCAGCAATAGGTGCCCTCATGTTGTCTGATGAGTATGAGCATTTACCAAGGATCCAGAAGCTTCACAGGGACACTGGAGGGATTTCTGTTATAACTTGGACCCTCAAATCTGGTTCAATGCCTACATACCACTAATTTTTAAATCAAACTTATGATCCTACATATCTTATTTTAAAAAACAGCATGTTGGCTTTAAAAGCATCTTAGGCTGCTTGGAAAACCTTTACACTGGCTCCAAAACTGCCCATGTGAGGTGCAACAGAGGGGCTGGGAGAAGCTTTTCCTTTCACTAAGACATGCCTTTGTCAAACCAGTGGGGGTAGATCAGCTACTTCTTTCAAATGCTTGGTCAACATTTGAGTTTTCAGAGACGCTTGTTCAAATCTTGGCCAAGTAGCAGTGCTGTCACATCGCAAGGACCAAGCAAGCCATGTGCTAAGGCAACAGCCAAACATGAGTCAATGTCTCATCACCCTACAGGGAGACAAATATTCTTATCATCTCCTTCCTCTGGTGTTAATTGAGAGCTGCAGTGCAGAGGAATGACAAGTGCTGGGGCCACCAAAAGCGTAAAGACCAGGCAAGTCAAGTTGTAACACTGCCAAATGTCTTAGCACTGTCATCTGTCATTCTACCAATATCTAACACGTCTGTTAAAACCAACTGAATTATAGTGCATTAGGATCTGTCAGATATTTTTCTATTCTCTCCATGGTACCAGCAGGGAAATATTTCTGAGCAGATTAGGTAGGGAGGAAAAGAGGGTTCTTTTGGGAAGTAAAAAACCACACATCCTCTGCTGTTTCTGCCTTTTGAAGAAGATGCTCCATCTCATCAACCTGGACTCTGAAAGAGAAAATTGATTATTCCTCCTAACAGAGACTAGCTATCTTGTGTCCTTCTCCTTTCCAAGCTATCTGGGAAAAAAACGTAAGGCTCTTCCTCAGCAGTCACATCTCATCCGGTTGTTGGTGTTCCTGCAAGCCCTCTCTCTGAGCATTGAGGAAGGCATAGAAACCCTCGCTCCTTTTCTGGACTCCGGCGAAGTCTGTCCCCTAACGGGAGGCTGTGAGGAAAACTGTCAGCTCAATTCTTTTCTCCAAGACAGCCTCTTATATCTTTTCCTTACAGAAACCTCCCATATACTGCTTTTAGCCCAGAATTTGCAATTTACCCTTAGAGATATTATTTCCACCTGCATCTGAAGATCTGGGTGCCCTCCTCCAGCTCACTGTAGGACTAAATGACAATGCTACTTCCAGTCTAGGCAAGAAGATGAATAATACTCTCCATGCGGCCGTTGCTGCCAGAGATCTCAGACCAACGGACATACGACTTTGCTGTCAGGCTCATGCTTGCAGATCATGAAGAGCAGGAGTATGCCAGAGACACCAGCCTCCAGGCACCATAAGAGCAGCCTGCAGCTGCAGTTAATGGAGGCAAAAAGGCTATCAACTTGACAAAAACAATCTGAGGATGTGGCTTTTTCTCTGATTCCAATGACTCCCCACGTAGTGCTGCTCACCTCTGAGCAATGCTCCTGCAGCCCTTCATCCAGAGCTCTCAGCTTCCCACAAAGAGGTACAAAGAGCCCTGAGCTATCCAGCTGTGCTGCCCCCGACATCCTCTCACTAGGCTCTGCTTGTGAGGGTGATGTTTAATTTTGCCCGTTGAAGCCACTGCAGGAAAACCCTATCAAAGAAAAATCCTCTCCTTTTTAAATGTTGAACTTTAATGGAAGTGGTTCTCAGTCAAAGCTTCACTCATAACTCATAGCAAATTAACAAATCTCCTGTTCAGAATAGATTTGTTCTCCTAGAGCCTTGTCTTTCTTTTCTTTGCTCTTTATCTCATAAAAGTCGCTGAGGCAGCGTCCATGAGTTATTGCTCCAAAGAGCCATTTGATTGTACTTGTTTGATGAACCACAGATCTGTGTTTCATCACTGCCAGAGTGGTACTTGACAGTCCCTGAAAAATAAACGCTTGGCCATAACAGGCAGTAGCAAATTTAGTGAGGGCAGGATTGCTCTGCCTGGGTCCCACATTACCATTATACCTGGCATTCAAATGGGAAAAACAGGTTTCACTCTATTCCTCCAGGGCTGCAAAAATATGAACTGGCTCTTCAAATGCTCCCAATACAATTTTCCAGAGGGACACAACCGCTAGAATATGGCCCAGCCTCTACTGAAATAGAGTAGCTGGAAGATTTGCAAATACCTGATGGAGAAATCGCATGAGGAATTTTCCTAATGTTACAAGTGAAGCCTGTAAGAAATCAAAGTTTAAAAAGATTTGTTCATGACCAGCAAGAGGGCATCCTGCAGCCTTGCCCACAGAGAGGTGCTCTTCACATCAAACCCACCAGACGGATGCGCTTGCGTCAACACGGCGTCTCTTCTGGAGATGACTAGACCACTAGCAGTCCCCAGGACACTGCACATCCTTTTATTGACTCTAGGTACGTTTTATATTAAAAGGAAAAATGAATATTATATGTTTTGAGAGCAAATACATACAACTTATTGCGGACTGTCAAAGCAAAGGCATGAATTCCCATTAGGAAGCAAGGAATAGTTTTAGGCTCTGAAGCCCTGTGGAGCCAGGAACCTGCCTTTTGCAATGTGATCTGATCATATGGCACGGCAGATTTTGATGTTCTCTTTGTAGTATGTCACGTACTCCAGAGCCTCTGTGCAAACTGCCAGGAGACAAGAAAAACATAATATTACTGGGGAAAAAAAATCAAATATTCCATTTTCTAAGCAAACTGTGGGAGCCTGAGCTCTGGCCTGACTTCGGTAATAAAAGTATTAGTGTCTTTTACATAAATATGCTGATCTAGTCTCAAGCTGCTTAGTGGAGAACAGTGAATGTACCTGATTATGCACAGTTCATAGGGTTGTGCTCTTAGTAATTAACAGTTAAGTCTTTGAGAGCCTGATCCATGGCCACTCAGGCAGCACATCCCAGACGTGGCCAACTGCACCAAGGCCCCTAGCAGGACCGTTTTGAAGAAAATTTCAGAACTGGAAGTAGAGCACACAGCAGAAATCATCCGCTCTATTTGGTTTGGTCTTTCCTCAAGGCTTTTTAAAACAAGTCTAACCATCTCCAAAGAGAAACAAAGTCTGGGCCTGATCCAAAGGCAACGGAAAAATGGGAACAGGGAAGACTTGGTTTCTCTTACTAAAGCCTGTGCAAACTCCTCCCAGCTTGAGGTTTCATTGGCCAAAACCCCCGTTCAGCAGATCTGACACCTAACAGTGACAGACCAAGACACATTCAGATACTTAAGACAGAAAAAAAATAGAATAAAAATATCACAAACTACTCTTGACTTCACCAGAGGCATAAAAATCGGGAGCGCTAGAGGCACAAGCCAGCTCCTGGGGGAAGTGGTCATCATCACGGCCTGTTTTGACAGGTTCCTTCAGAGTCTTCTTTTTCTCCATAACTTTCCCATCTGCACAATGTATTTCTCTGACAGACTTCACGAGGAAAAGAATCCATAAAAAAACAGTAGGAAAGGTGGAGGGAAGTGACCAAACAGCGGGGCGTGTTTGACCGCATACACACACCTATCACCCTCACCTAGAGCTAGGCCAAGATTAAAGCACTACTGAAAAGCCTTCCTTGCTTTTCTGGATGTGTTGAGAATTGCTACTTGTGGAAAAGGTTCAAAAAATCTTGCAAAAAAAGAAAGGATCCCATGCTGCCAGTCTGCCGGTCACAGTTCAATTCAAACATCCCCCAAGCTGGAACCAGCTCTGATCTGAACCTCTGCCCACAGCAGGAGATACAATGGTTTGTTTGTTGACTTGTTTTCAAACCACAGCCTTCCTCTAAAGCCCACTGAAATCCAGGGAAAGGCTCCTCCTGACTCAAGTGAGCTCCGACCCGGACACCCAGCACATGGCTCAACTGGAAACACTTCCTCTGGCAAGAGGAGATTTGTTGGTCTTCCACCCTTTTCTCACATCTGTCAAGTATTTTTATGTAACTCTCACAAAACCAGGATGAAAGAAAAATCCATTTTCCTATTAAATGTTAAATGCTTCCTGTTAAATATTACATGTCCCTCCAAAACGGAGAGCTGCCCTTCCTATGGGAAGGGTGTAGGCTCCCAGCACCTGACTTCTCTGTGGTAACTCTCCCCGCAGTCACTCCTGCAAAAAGCAGACTATTTCCCACCGCCTAATCTCTCTGTGTGGACAAGCATACAGAGAAATACTACAGAAGTCATAAAACAAAAGGGCATTTCCAGTATTTGAAGTCTTTAATTAACTAGTCCTTAGTAGTCTTTACTTAGTCCTTCCTTGAGTTATGGTGCCACAGGACTCTCACACTTCTCTGAGCAGAGTGTGGACTGTAAGAGCTAGACCTTCTTTGGGGGACAAAATCACAGACATGGTTGCTGGAGTTTTTCCATCAGTAGAATGGAGACTATAATGTGAATAAAAACCTTCCCACTTTGAATAAAAATAAATCGAGTACCAAAAGCAACACTATGCAGATATCCAACTTCCCAAGCTTCAACAACATGAAAAGCAATTGAGATTGCCAAATCAAAGCTGCTACCATCCCTGCAACACCCTCACCCAACAGTTAGGTCCAACAGCACCTCACAGTAAGGTCCAATAGCTGCTAATTGTGCAGCACAATCAATTTAGGGTACAGGGCTATGTAGACTGATGCACAGCAAAATAACAAAGCAAACTTTTCCAGAGCTGGCAGGTTGTCCCCTTTGCACAAGGCTGGTGGAAAGGGGTGATTTTCAACATAGAGTTTTGTGTTTTAGGTAGGGGAGAGAAGGGTCAACTCTCAGTGCAACAGTGGTTTGAGTCTCTAAAGGAAACAACTTGGGGTTATTAACTTGGGCTTTTTTTTCCCCCCACTGTAAAATGATCACTTTTCAAATAGTCTAACACTAGGAGAAGGTCCCCAAACCTTGCCAGTTTGCTGCTGTCACTACAAGCACACACAATCTACACACTTCCTTTGCTGTGAGAACCTCGGGCAAAGCCTTTGGTCTTCCTTCTCTACTTGCAGCACACTGTGGCTTTGCTAAGTTTAACTTCCAGTGCTGAAGCCCTCAGGCTTAATGCAATGCTTTGGAATGGCTTTGATGGCTTTCGTAGTGCAAGAGGTGGTATTTTCTGGGCTAAAATCTACTCGATGCTTGTTTGCAGTTACCTCCCAATGGAAAGTTTCTAGACTCTGCCTCCCTATAGAAAGCTTGCAGAGTGCCTCCACCTGGTAGTACATCCCACGGGCCGGATTTGCTGCTGGTTCTTGTGCTGGCTGGGGGTCTAGTCTTCACATACAGAGCAGCACTGAGAAAGTAATGCACTTGCTCATGAGCACTGGGATTAAGAAGTACAAAAGTGAGCCCCTCATAGGTTCTTTATATCTGGGAAGGCTTTTAAAAGCCCACTGAATTATACATTCCTGAAATAACGTTGCAGGAACGCCTGCTATGCAGCCTTCTTGAGAGATCTTAGAGAGGTTCAGATTCTCTCTAGTGAATCCTCCAGTGCTGGGAAACTTGCCTCTTAATAGACAAGAGTGGGAGAAGAGAGCTGCAACTTTCAAGTATACCTGTACATTTATGTTTAAGGAGATGCTCAACTGTATAAGACATTTGGAAATACAAGTACTAACAACAAGCTCTCAGAAGAAGTGGACCAAACTTGCTTTCGCTTCCAGTTTTGCAGACCAGGAGTGTTCCACTGAGCTCAATGGATTATGCTGTGCGTGGCCCACAGTTTTGAGTAGTCCTTGGCACCCAAGTGTAGAGTTTAATTCAGAAACAATTTCCAAGACCCTAAACGCATCGTTGCAGAGCCTAAACATTGTTCCAATAAGACTCAATTGCCAGGCTACAAAGATTACATATCTGTGTGCTAGCAACTTGGGAAAAGCTCTATATAACACAGGTTATTTATTTAAAAAGCACAACCAAATCAATTGCTGGGTGTCCTGGGGGATGTTAAGTCGCAGTTGCCTTCGATACTTCGTTGTCATCCACTTGCACTATAACATTTCATTTCTTTTATACCCTCTAAACTCACAGTCAATGGCTTGGAGCTTTGAACCACTTGGTTTAGGTTTAAGAAATATTCAGGGGCCTCGTGGCAGTGCATGTTCTGAGCTCGAGCAAACCTCCCCCTTGGGCTTCTCCAGAGCTGGCTCTAACTCTACCTGTCTCATCTGGAAGCTGTAGCGGAAACTCTCTGGGCTTAACAAAAACTAGGCAAAAACTAAACACTTTCCTGAGGCTTTGTCTGGTGATCAACTAAATCCTTTCATTAGGAAGGTAAAAGGGAGTAGCTACGTGGCACTGGACGTCACCATTTAAAGGGTTCCCATCCTGTAAACCACTGCCTACTTTTAGCATCAGCCTCCTCAGGAGCAGACTATTTTGTTTGCAAATGCTAAAATTAGGCACTGAGCACCTGAAAAAAACTCCCCATTGAAAATAGGCAATAAAATGCAAAAGGCAAACTATATTTTCTGATGGTTGGATATGTTTTGTGCAGTAGCACAGATGCCTCCACTGAGGAACATCTGCATATTAAGTATATTATTAATCATTTTCATATCAATACATTTTAGAATATTACAAGAGAAAAAAAAACACATGGGATTAACAGATTTTGAGGCTCTTAAGAGACAATTAGATCCTTGATGTCTTGACTTTGTGTGTAATACCTCCCCAAGGACTTACTTATTCTGACAATAACTCTGCACGACGCTCCATATTTCTATTCAATTAAAATACATCTTCCACAAAGCCACCTGCAGTACTTTCTTTGTCATCTGGAGAAATGTAAAAATTCAGGACATCTTTGGGAGCCCATCGCCCACCCTGCTAAAAATGTGCTCCTGGTGTGCCTAGGCAAATGGGTACATGGTTCCAGCCTCCTGCTTCGTCCCCTTTCTAATTCAGACACAAGGGCAGGGGGGTGTCTTGCTCGAAGAACCAGCCCCACTCTGCCGCAGAGGAACTTCAGGCAGCAAATTATCTTTTAAGACTACGGATAAGTGCTCACCGATACCTGCAAGGCATCCGACGGGTTTAAGAAAGCAAGTCTGGAGGAGCCAGTAGTGCTTAGCTTTGCCCGATTAAATCCTCATCTCCTGGGGGAAAGAAAAAAAAAAGAAATAAAAAAAAAAGAAATAATAGGAGTAGATACTTACTAAACATACTCTGTAACTCTCTGTTGAGAAGAAAGTATCAGTCTGCCCGTTTCCACCATCTCACATGATCCCCCAAAACAAATCAGGTAACATGGCAGGGAGTTTTGGCCGCCCGCCCTGGCAGTTAAGGGGAAGACGGAAGGTTAAACAATTAGGAGAAGAGCTTAAAAGCCAGAAGGGAAGGAAGGCCAGCAGAAGTCTGGCATCACCTAATCCTGGGGGCGCATGTGAGCCCTGCGGGCAGGCTGGGGCGGGGGGCCCGCGGGCGATGGGTTGGGCATGTGCCTGCATTCCCAGCTGCCGGCTTGGCCGCCGCGACGGGCGGCAGCTGGGCGGGCGCCCGCCCTTGGAGCTCGGAAAGCGCCCGTCTCCGCAGCTGGGTCCCTGCATCGTCAGCTGAACCTCACGAAGGGAACCCCTGCCTGACAAAACCCCGTTGGAGAAGCCTTCCTTCCCTCCCCAGCATTCAAGTCATACTTGCACTGCTCACTTTATTCCATGTAATTTAAGTGTTAGCAGAGTTTGGGCAACACGCACATAAGCATCCGCAGGCAGTACCGGGTAGGAGGCAGAGCTGGACATGCACTGGTTAACTTTAGAGGGAATTACAGCTGAGTATTCAGCACAGGATTTTTATAGGGCTAAATCCTGCTCATACGAGCGGACAGGAGTTGTGCCACTTTATTGCATGCCCTGGGGAATCGGAGACAGCCTTCACAAAAACACTCGGAGCGGGGATTAAAACAAGTATATAAACACAGAGCCATCGCTTTAGCGGTCCGGTTACGTGCAGGAGCGTTTGAAGGAGCAAGAGGCACTTAATTCCTATCGGAAATCAATGGGAACTGAGGAAACACTTCCCTCCTGCATCTGTGGAAAACCGTCCTTTCCGTACGGATGGCCCCAATCTCTTCCTCCTCCGAAATGAGCCCGAGAGGTGAGGCGCTCATTGATTTTGCAACTGTCCCCAGCCTTCTTGGAAAAGTTGTCTCTGCAAACCTCATTCGTCACATTCTGTTCCGCAAACTATTCACATGAATCAGCTGCCACTAACGCTCAAATTAAAATCGCACTGTAACATTGCCATGCTACCCGGGGGAGAACCAAAAATGCGTATAAAATAGAAGCGATTTCAAAGAGGAAAAAAAAAAAAAAAAAGAGAAGATAGCAAAAGGAGAGACGGCTTCTCCCCCGATCTTGCAGCCGGCTCCGTGCGTCCGAGCGCCGCGGGAGCCCCGTGCGCGGGGGGGGATCCCGGAGGGATCGCTGCGGCTCCGCTCGCCCCGCGCGGCTCCCGGCCCGGCCGCTCGCACCTGCCCG
>NW_020456032.1:1147425-1151417 GCF_003342845.1 Nothoprocta perdicaria | reverse complement strand
ATGGAGCCCAACGGGACGGCGGCCCCGGGCAACGGCTCGGGCGGCGGCGCGGCCGGCGGCGGCGGCAGCGGCCTCCTGCTCTTCCCCTCGGCCTTCGGCACGGTGCTCTCGGTGATGTACGTGGCCGGCGTGGCGGGCAACGTCTACACGCTGGTGGTGATGTGCCACTCGGCGCGCTGCGCTGCCCCCATGTACAGCTCCATCGTCAGCCTGGCCCTGGCCGACCTGCTCTACCTCTCCACCATCCCCTTCATCGTCTGCACCTACCTGGCGCAGGACTGGTACTTCGGCGACCTGGGGTGCCGCATCCTGCTCAGCCTGGACCTGCTCACCATGCACGCCAGCATCTTCACGCTCACCCTCATGTGCACCGAGCGCTACCTGGCCGTCACGCGGCCCCTGGACACGCTGAAGCGCTCGCGCGGCTACCGCAAGGTCACGGCGGGGGCCGTGTGGTCCATCTCCCTGCTCCTCACTCTGCCCATGATGCTCATGGTCACGCTGACGGAGGGGGGCAAAGCGGAGGGCAAGGTGAAGAGGATGTGCGCGCCCACCTGGAGCGTGGACGCCTACCGGACCTACCTGACGGTGCTCTTCAGCACCAGCATCATGGCCCCGGGGATCATCATTGGCTTCCTCTACACGCGCCTGGCCAGGACTTACCTGGAGTCCCAGAGGAACCCGCCCCACAAGGAGAAGAGCAAGAGATCACCCAGGCAGAAGGTGCTCATCATGATTTTCAGCATTGTGCTGGTTTTCTGGGCCTGCTTCCTGCCTTTCTGGATCTGGCAGCTCGTGCAACTCTACAGCAGCTCCCTGCAGCTCACCACCCAAACCCAAAAGTGCATTAACTACCTGGTGACGTGCCTGACCTACAGCAACAGCTGCATCAACCCCTTCCTGTACACCCTCCTCACCAAGAACTACCGTGAATACCTGCGCAACAGGCATCGCAACTTCTACCGCTTCACATCCTCCTTTCGCAAGAGGGGCTCCAACCTGCAGTGCTCCTGGGGACGGTCCATGTCCTCCAGCAACCAGTATGACTACAGCTCCGAGGCCCTGGGCATGGCCACGCTGAAGGACAAGTGAGGAAGAGGAGGCACTTTGGAGACGTCAGGAACAGGAAAGCATCTGTCCAAGGTAGGACTTTGAGACCCACTAGCCCAGCAGAGTCCTCAAATCTCGTTTCTAGTGGCCACTAGATTTACTGGGCAATAAGATGTGTGAACCCAAGTGCTGTGAAACGCGGTTGAAACTCTGCTTCCCCTAGAGCTCTGCTTCTAGGTGCTGGGGACAAATCCTTACGTCATCCTGGGTGCAGAAGATGAGGTGGACACTTGATTCTGTTCTCTGACAAACTCTTCTCAAGCTCTGCTGAGTCTGGCCGAGCTCCAGCGCTGCTCCGGCTTCCCCGTGCGATTTCTCAATGCTGCCCTCAGGCCACAGTCGGGTGAGAGCTGCAAAGGTCTGAGGTGGTCCCAACCTTGCTTAACTTAGTCCTGGTTCTGCCCACGATGTTACTGTTACCTGTTCGTAGGGTGTGGGAAGAGACCTTGAAGCCCTATTTCCTGTTACATTCCGGTGTGCTGCAGGTGGATCGAGCTTAAAGTCTGTATTTTAAAATTCACTGTAGCAGCACTGCAAGCTGCAGGCATGGCAAAAGCACAAGGTAAGCTGTCAGGAACCAGTGGTATCGAAAGGGGCAGCTACTTTTTAAAGTTTTTTGTTTGAAGTGATTTTAATTTGCCACTGATTTATTTATTTATTAGCCCCTTTCTCTACCGTCATCAGGGCTGCAAAAACCTAAAATTTACCTTGGAAAGGAAGTTTTCATTTAATCCCATAATGTACTGGGGCTTTAAGAAAAATGACTGGACACCGTTTTGTGAATCTCATAAAAGGGATAAATGGATTAATTTTGTTTCAGTGCACTCTGCGAGCTTGCAAGCACCTAAACCCCTGCAAAATAAATCCTCATAAAATAAATCCGCATTAAAAAGGGGACCGTCCTCAGGTCCCTCCTCCCTCCGCGGGTGCGAGAGGAAAGGCTGCCGTGCTCAGCAGTCCTCCGAGGAGCTCCTGAAAGTTGGGTTGAAATTGGTTTGCAGCCAAAACTTCCTCCTTTCTAGGACAGAATGTGCACATAAGGAAAGCATGGAAAGAGTTGCCTGAACTATTGTCAGCCGGCAGGAAGCTACAGTGACTTTTGAAACAATAGTGGCTTAAGGTACAGTCGTTTCCCTGCTGTTGTGATGGTCAGACGAGGAGGACCCACAGGGTCCGATGAGGAGGACTAAGGGCGCAGCGCTCACCGCTGTTGAGGAGGTGCCTGAGCCTTGATGCTCTCTCAGAACAAGCCAAACGTTACCCTGTGTCTGGGCTATATCAGGGGCACACGGTGCCTGCACCGCAGCAGCGGGGTGAAGGGCAGAGAATACAGCACCAAAATACTCTGGGTTTCATGCACTCAGCATAAAAAAAATAAACATCTAAGGTAACTGTTGGGTGATGATGGGGGGCAAGTTACTGTGCCAAAAAAAAAAGTAATGTGCCTTGATATTGCCCAAAGCCCAAGTTGCTTAGGGGGAAAAAATGTAACATGCCTTGATATTGCCCATATGACATTTAACCATTTAACCAAACACCCCCTTTGCAATGTACTGAACAGAATGCACTGCACAGATCGCCAAACTGGGTGGTATCAGCAGATCTCATGGTCCTAGTTCTCTCCTGAGCTAGGTGGGGATTAAAACATTGCCTGCTTGTGTGGGAAATGGGCAGGGTAGAGTGTGCTTCGTGAGCTTATGAGTACTTTTTTAGGAAGTAATTGACGTTTTATAATTAATTTTGAAGTCATTGTTACTCTTAGGCCACCTCCCATTTCCAAGCCTGGAAGTCTCACCCATTTAAGAATAACAAAGATAAGATTTGACTGAAAAGGCGCCGTGGGAAGGCTGCAGGTCGTGCGTCATCGCAAGGTGCGCTGCTGTGGCCAGGCCAGTGCCCTGCGGAGCCGAGCGGGGCCGCATCCCTTCTGAGCAAACTCAGAATATTTCTATTTCCTTATGGCCATGCAGAGCAAACCCACCCTGAGCTGCAGACACTGTCCCGACCGGTCTTGATTTCCATTGCTTGGCCTGGGGATAAGGGTCCTGAAAGGGCACTCACCCATCACGGTGTTACAGGACTGTTGAGGGGTGGATGGTGGCATTCCAGGAGATTATCGTTTGTGAGATGCAGAGTATATTCTGTGTTCATCCTATAAGAAGCAGTCTGAAAACATAGTTGTTAGCATGAAGGAGGAGCTGGAAAGGACTTGGAAAAGAAAGGAAAAATAAATGAGCACGGAGAGCAGGTTACAGGGATGTAACATAACGTGGGGGTGGAGGGTTTCTGGGTCGGGTTGGGCTTCGGAGCCGCCGTGTCGTGCGTGTGCAAGGAGATCTCTGCCCAGGAACACGTTCTCCGCGCCTGTGCTCCGAGTGCCCCGCAGCCAAAGCTGCAGGAGGAGCAGCCCCGTGGGAGCTGAGTTCCTGCTCCTCAGGGGAAACCTCCACCAGAACGTGCTAAAGCCCCAGGTCCCGTCCGGCCCTGCTCTCCCGCGGGCTCCAAGGCACCAATCCCTACTGAGACCTGGTGGGTTTGGGGACAGCCACCGCCTGTGTCTGCTGGGCAAGGGCGAGTCAGCGGAGCAGGGAGAGGTGGCCAGTGGCGGCTACTGCCTCTGCACAGAGCTGCGCCCAGGGCTGGCTTCATCTAGGGCTACCTGGATCTGCTAGGGATAGAGCTGGTTTGGCCAAAAAGAAAAAAAATGGAATTTTTTGGCCAGACAATGCCAGGTTTTCTTTTTCTCTTTCTTTTTCTTTTTCTTTTTCTTTTTCTTTTTCTTTTTCTTTTTCTTTTTCTTTTTCTTTTTCTTTTTCTTTTTCTTTTTTTTTCTTTTTCTTTTTCTTTTTCTTTTTCTTTTTCTTTTTCTTTTTCTTTTTCTT
>NW_020456032.1:1098247-1146935 GCF_003342845.1 Nothoprocta perdicaria | reverse complement strand
AAAAAGAAAAAGAAAAAGAAAAAGAAAAAGAAAAAGAAAAAGAAAAAGAAAAAGAAAAAGAAAAAGAAAAAGAAAAAGAAAAAGAAAAAGAAAAATAATGTAGGGGAGAGCAAGCAAAGCAGTGTCATCTTGCAGGCTCTGGGAATCTGTTAATCTGAGGGGCGGCCAGCGCCGCAGCCGCTGCGATTCTCCTCCTTGCAGGCAGAAAGGGAGAGCCCTGCTCCTTGGCGAACGTGGCAGCTCCTGGTCCTCCCCAGATGCAGGAGAAGGCGTTTGAGCCTGACTGATTTTTGGCTGGGATTTTTCACCCGTATTCTCTCTGCTTTTTCAAAATAAATTCGCAATAAATACTTAAAATCCCCACAGTACATTTTAAAGCACACGAGCCTCTTGGGAAATATTCAGGGTAAATCATTAACATTTCTCCCCTTCCTACACCTTTGTCATTAAAAGTTTTATATTTTTGTACTTATAATGTGGCGGAGCAGCAGGCCGGGTGTCGAAGGGGATCCAGGCGGGCGCCGTGCTCCGCTCGGCCCTCGCGGCAGCCCCGGCCGGCCAGCGCGGCCGCGCTCGCCTCTCGCCGCCTGCTTTTCTGAGTCCCTCTGCTGGCACGCTCACCGTGGCGCAGCAGCATTCCATTTCTTTGCAATATAATTCAATATATAATTTATAATTTTTATATATATATTTATTTATATATAATTCATAATTTATAATTTATAATTTATAATTTATAATTTATAATTTTATATATAATTTTACTACATCTCACAGATTCAAAGAAAAGTGTTACGAAGCAGAAGCGCTCACGTGCTGATGTTCCTCATGTTCCTCGCCCCTGTTTCGGGCCACTCAGAGCCCAAACGGAGCTGTAGCCCGGCCGCTTCGCACAGAGCCCTCCCGGGTCTGTGCTTTGCCCAGCTCTTTCCTCGCCCTGCGACCTGGGCTGCTCCTCGTCTGTTTGCAGCTTTTGGGGAGAACTGGAAGGAGGGGATGAGGTGCGGGGGCACTTGGAATTAATTGCACTGGCCCACAGTATTCCGGTTTGCCTTCATTTGCAGCAGCAGCTTCATAAGAAATAGGTCGTTTTGCAAATCACTTTTTGCAGAGCCCTTTTCCCTTGCTGGAGGCTGCACTGCGATGGGATGGAGAAGAAGGAGGTCTCTGAGATGAGCAGAGGGGCTTGGACAGCCCCAGGGGATGTCCTGGCTCCACCGCAGCTTTCCCTGTGGCTCTGGGCAGGTCACTTCCAGGGACCTTTGACTCCTGACAAACTCCCTGAGTTTTCCTAGCTGAGCACGAGGAGTCCAAGTAAAGCCCCTGCTTAAGCTGTGGCTGTAGCCAAGGACCAAGTGCCTGCCTTTGGGCGAGCAGAAGATCAGAGCAGTGCAACCCCAGGGCTCCTGGGGCTTCTAGGTTTAAATGCATCACTCTCTATACGCCTCCACCTGCAAAGCACAGGACGAGGTTATAAAAGCCCCGTTAAGATATCCAGTTGGGGAGGAGATATAGGGTGCTCTGGATCCTACCAGAGCCTGTAGGACTCCCAGAAAAGGCGGCCAGTGGGATGTAGGAAGGCCAAACTGCTGCTCCATTTCCCTTTAGCTCAAGGGAAAAAAAAAAAAAAAAAAAAAAGACTGGGGAAAAAGGGGAAAAAGGAATCCTGAAAAAGTCTTCTGGCATTCAGGCTGCACTCATTGGGCCTCCCTGGAGCTCATTTCTTATTTAATTATTTATATAAGTAGAACATTCTTGTGGACATGAAGAGCACTTCTTCAGTAAAAAACAAGGCAAAGAGTTTAAAGGGACTTGCCAAATCTCTGTTGTGGAAGATCCTCCTTAGGGCCCTCCAGGACAAAATCTGGATGGAAAGCAGCAGATAAATCCATGCAGAATAAAACCGTCCGTCCACATCACCGATGGTGTTCGGCTGCACCAGCCACCAGCTCTGCTTGGCAGGTCCCAGGATGTTAAATGGAAAGCGGTGCTGATGGCATTGCCTGTCCGTAAAACGGAGAAATCTCCCAGGTTTGCTTGACTCGATCAGGCCAGAGTCCCTCTACAGCGTTATCAGTCTTTCCATGCTAGGGAATCAAGGATCCTTTCCCAAGGTCTTGTTAGGATCTCAGCTTCACCACCTGGTTTAACAAATGCTGAAGACGAGGATTCAAGGCCAAGGAAGGGAGATTCCTGGCACAAGGAGTGTCCGTAGACCTGGTGGTCCAGGGCAGCTCTGACTTCATGCAACCCCATCCGATTTGCTGAATTTTACTGCCTGGCAGGTTTCAGAAACACCCGCTTGCACACGAGCTGTGTATGAGATGCTGCCCGGGCGTTATTCCTCGAGCTGCACCCAGGGTGTCTGCCGAACATCCGGGCGGCCAAAAGGGGAGACCCCAACTCAAACAGAGCAGTACAGGTGCCCGAAGCGCCCGTGCCGTTGTTGCCACAGCCCCCTGCAAAACGCAGTGGCAAAATGGTTAATACTGAGCCAGAGCAGTGGCTCAGGGCTCCGGGGGCTGTTAGGAAGGTGATGCCTACAACCAACATGACCAAAGGGCTGCAAAAAGATGTGCTTGCAAAATTGCATCTCAAAATCTGCTTTTTAAAAATTTTTATATAGTCTATTTATATGAGAGAAAAGATGCAATTAATTGAGTGGATTTAAGTATCATTCAAACTGGTGAAGGGTGGGAATCCCAATCCAGCTGCTTTTATCCTACTGCAACTTGAAGTTTCATTAATCCTTGCATTGATTTGGGCTTCACCTCCTGCTCCCTCCTCTCTGCTCTGAGAACGAGGCTGTGGCTGCTTTCCTGGAGACCTGTGTTGGCCCCAAGGAGGCTGCATGGAGCAGAATAAGGATGAGGGTCCTTTCTGGGGACGTCAAGAACTTCTGTGTCTGCATCCTTGAAAATGTTGTGTTGCAGCCATGGTCCATGGTGATGATTTTTATGCCAAATCTCGAGTCTTGGAGGTAAAGTCTAAGCTCTCGAGGAATCAGGAGGAGAGCAGTTTTCCTTACGTTCCCACTGCAAACGGAGGGCCTTTTCCCATCTCACGTCTCTGGCCCCTCACAGGATTCACATGAGTGGTGGTGGCGCCGAAAGCTCTGTTGGGGAGGGAAGGACTGGCACGGCACCATGACTAGGTGAGCGCCTTATAAATGCTCAGGTATGGAATAATTCACAAAGACAAGTGGAGGGGAGGATACTTGGTTCATTAAGTGATCATTTAATCACCGCAAAGTTTCTCCTTCCAAAATGAGTCTCACCTTAGCGAGCTTAGGAAAAGTTGACTTTCTGGCACTGCTCTTTCCATCTGTTCTTCATCCATAAATAAACAGAATGGCGCTTGTGTCCTGGTGTGCACTGTAATATTTTGGGTCTTTATCTCCCAGCAGCTCTGACCTTTCAGTGTTTTCTTCTCCTGGGGCAATAGGAAGGAAGCCATCACCTTCCAGTGGCTCTTTGGCTAGAAACTCTTTGCATTTATGCACCTGGGCCACTCTTGAATCAAATTGCCATCTGATGGAAAAAGTCCTTTTCTAGGCAGGACAGCCCAGCAGGAGACCTTAGCAGAGCCAAGGAAGTGGGAGCCGGGAAAAGCTTTTGTGCTCCTGTCCTTCCTCCAGTCCTGCTGGTCCAGATCAGGTGCTGGGCACGCGTTTCACTGCTTTGACATCTCTGTTAATTTAGGGCTTAGGAAGGGTGTTGATCACCCAGAGGAGGCTTTCTGGATCCAGCCTAATGCCAGGAGCCCTAGGGAGGCTGCAGGGCACAAAAAGAAAAGGGTTTACAACCTTTTTTGACCTTTTTTTTTGTGGCACCAAGGAGTGCAAATACCTGCTACTTGCACAAGAATTCAGTGGGGCTGGTAACCAGGAGGGTTTTGTTTGAGTTTGTGGAGAATTCTTTACAAAAAAAAACTTACGTGGGAGAGATATTTCAGTCCAGATATGTGCAATTTAACCCAAAATAATTGTTGAAAACAATTTATTTGGCTTTGGGCTTCTTCTTTAAATGCTTTTATCCTGCCTTCTCTATTAACGTGGCATACGACATGCTCTGCGCACAGCATCCATCAGCTGTAACAAACTCTGCAGATGAGCCCAGGGAGGGTTCATAATATGCTTCAGATGAGAGCAAACGCAGTCAAATGTCTTTTCCATGAAAAGAAAAAATAAACCAACTCTTGTATCTCTAGAGACGGGCGCACAAAGCTGTCCGCAAGCCGCTCATTGCATTTGGCTCTTAGTTTAAGCACTGCAAAATAAAGACATTACTATTTTAAACAGGTTTTCTCAACAGGGTAATTTCTGGAATATACAAGAGCGGCTGCATTGGAAGTGGGACGTGCTGAGGTTGCAGCACAAACAGGCAGGACCAGCGCGTCCCACGTCCCTCCTTCAATACGTTGCCAGGCGGCTCCATGTTGGGTTGCTGAGGGCTCAAAGAAGCTCCTGGTGGGCCCTGGTTGGCTATAAATTCCTAATTTCCAAGGAGGGTCACGTATAGAGCAGTGCTCGACAGCCACGGGATGTCCTGTGCCCTTAGGTCTTCTGCTGGGGCTTGGAGCTACTGTGTTGGGAAGGGGACGATGGCAATGCCAATGGCAGCTCTTCAGAGGGTCCCATCCAACAAGGGCAGCAGGAGCGCCCATACTTTAGCTATGAAAATAGCTAAATACTTTGGCTGTTTTTCAACTGAGAAATCTTAATGCCAGCTAGAAAGCATCCCTGGCTGTTATCTTTAACAGGAATGTGCTTGAAGTCATTGCTGAGACAACTCAAGTGTCTCACACATCTCCCCATAGAAAGGCTTTGGATTACCGTCCTTCCATGCATGCATAATGGAAAGTATTTCAGGAGAATGATTAGGAAGAGGACAAGTTTTAACTGACTGCTCCAAAGCCAAGGCAAAGATCTTGCTCTGGAGCTGAAATGTGTTTAGTTTCTCTAGAAAGCAGCAATTTTTGCTGCCTGCTGGTGTTCACAGACTTGTACACCTTGTGGAGGTGCTAAAAGGATTTAGAAATCAAAATTGAGAGGTCCGGGGTGCCAGGACGTGACATGAAAATACCAGGGTCAGGGTCAGGTCAGGCTCGGTGGAGCACTGGAGCAGGTTGCCCAGCGAGGCCATTGAGTCTCCTTCTTGGAGATACTCAAAGCCTGCCTGGCCACAATCCCATGCACTGTGCTCCAGGTGGCCTTGTTTGTGCAGGGGTGGTTGGGCCAGGTGATCCCCAAAGGTCCCTGTGATTCTGCGAAGGTTCCAATGTAGCCAGAGGCAGTTATGAAGATAGAGGACTTGAATGTTGTGATCAGCAAACGTGACATCATCACCTGCGGAGCTGCTTTCTGGTGGGCGCTCCTCAGCACGAGACCAGCATTGCTGAGAAATCCCCGGGCATGGATGTTCTGAGATTTCTCCTGCCTCAATGTGATCTGAAGAGCTCCAAAACACCAGTGTGCAGCTAGAGAGGGAGAAGAGCAGGGAGAGGCCTAGAGCTGCAGTTAGCGGGCAAGCACGGAAAAGCAACGCCAGACGTCCATGGGGAAGCAGGATGTTCCTGGGGAGCCTGTAGGAGTGGGTGCCAGTCCCATATGGCTCTGCCGAAGGATTACAAAATGCTAAGACCTTTTCCTTCCCTATGGCTCCAAGAATACCAGTCTTTTTCCACGTGTGCGCTTAGGAGGAATACTCATCTCCATGTTTGTGAATATTTCTTACTTTCTCCTCAGACTTGTGCTTGTTGCTTGTTATCCTACCTCATGCTGGACAAGCTACAGCAGCAGGATGCTGTAGGAGCAGACCACATTAAAATACACGACGCAGCTGATACATAACATAGACCCTGAGGAAAGCTTAATTCATTCTTTTTTTCCTAATGGATGCAGCCGTCTGCACACCGTACGTGGGGATTAATTAAAGAGGATATGGAGAGGATAAGCAGCATAAGTAAATGAATGGGTGGAGGAGGAGGTCCTGCTGATAGTCTCATGAAGGGATTTAATTGTAAAAGCTTGCTCATTCCTGCAAGCTCGTAATTTTCTGTTGTTTGTCTGATCTTCTAACTGAACAGTAAGGCAGGTTGAAGAGGGGGAAAAAATGTCAAATGGACCCTGATACCCGGGCACGGGCACTTCCCACTGCGAGGAATCTCCCACGGCTGCGTTGTCCTTAGCACTGTTTTGTATTCAACACAGTCCTCTGCTGGACTTCTGTTATTCAGACATTTCATCTTTCATACTAAACAATAGAGAGGAGGAAACTTTATTTTTATCATATTCCTTCCTGTGAAAAGAAGCCCCTTCACAATGAATTTCCATCTCCTTTTAAAATCGAAAAAGAAGAGGGGGAGAGCGAAACAATTGCCAATGGAATTGTCAGAGAGAAGCAGAGATGATCCAAGTATAGGATCGTTTTTCTCCCTTCCCTGCTGCTGAGATGTGCAAGGACTGGATGGACTTTGATTTTGCCTCCTTTCCTGGCAGCCTTTTGAGTTTTGGATCATCCGCTAAAACACAACGGTCTCTTTCTTACGGGGACGGTCAGTGAATCACGCTTAAAGCTCTGCTGTGCAAAGACGACCTCCAGGATGCACCTCCTCTTCAGGAGCAGCGTATCTAACTGGAAATAGAAATATTTGCTTGACAGAGTGGGGAGACAAAAAAGCATCACCTGGAGCAATCTCACGCAAAATGACTACTGTAGGGCCGTGTTTGGTTATTTAATGTTATGTGTGACCGAGCTGGTCACCTGCAAGGGTGTAGGTGCGCCCTGGAGATCTTATGCTGGCCCTGAAAAGCAGTCTCCAAAACATGAAGATTTTTGTCAAGTCCTTGGGAAAACTTCTAGTTAACTGCTTAATGTAACTCTGTAAACAGATGAACAAAAAGGAGCCAAATCCCCAAGGCTGTTGTCCAGGAAAAGCATACCTCCCTAATCTGCTGTAAGAACAGGGAGGGCATCCATTTGTGAAAAGAGCTTTGAACATGAGGGACTTGGACACGTGAACTTGAATGAACTTCAACAGGACAACTCACATGAGCTACCTCTAGGTTTCTCTCTGTAAATGAACCCCCGTTTTTCCACAAAGGGGTTCTGTGGTCTCAGGCTCCTTCTCCCCTTCTACAGCAGGGAGCCTTTGTCACGCCGCCTCAGACAAGCGCCTAGGCCAGGCCTATCCACCACGACAGATCCAGCCCGGCAGGTCGCAGCTTCAGCCAGCTCCCTGGACAACCTCCAGGCCACCCAGCAGTAGAAGTGGGATGTTTTGAGGGTCTTGCCCTGTTTGGATGTGTCTACAGGTCTAGAAGTGACGCAGATGGGGATTTGAGGCTGTTCCGTAAGAACCACGGAGGCATTTTCTGCAGTGCTGCTGCAGTCTCACCTGCGTGCCTGGGTCCCATTGAAAGTCCAGGAACTTCACGTGAGGAGCGATGCCATCAGGACCCTCTGAAAGAAGAAATAAACTCCTAATGCAGGGCTCGGTATTCCCGAGTGAGAACGAAAGGGCAAGAACGCTTAACAGCAAGTAGCACTGAGCCCTACCTTGTCATGTTTTCAAGGATATAAGCAAACAGGCAAGATGGAAATAAATCTCTCTCTGAACTAAAGGGTGACCTTTCAAATACGCCTGTTACAGAAGAAAAATAAGGAGTGTTTGGAACAAAAATAAAGGCTGGACAGCAAAAAACCTTATAAGAAACTGAGCAGTGCTTGACAGTGCCACTACCATTAAAAATCCTTTTAAATGTTTTTATTAATAGACTGTACTGACTAAAAGGGTATAAAAGCCAGCCTTTTTGAGCGCAGTTCAGACAGATTGGCTAAGAGCAAGCTATGGCAGAGCCCATCCGCTCCAAATTAAGTAGGAATACATAAAACAGGATGAAAAGCTAAAATATCCGTAAGTGGCACTATTTTAAAACTATGAGCATGACTCAATTAAGATTAAACAGTACAGGTTTTCCACGCTCCAAATCCAGCCCAGGCTGGGATGTTGTTTGTTAGGAGCCAGCCCCCGTCACGTAGCAGCAGCGACGCTGGTGTCGCGCGCTCCAACACGGAGCCTTCAGCCTCGCACTGGGCTTGCGTTTATGGAATAGGTCCAGTTTTCTTCCTGGGATAGTCCAAGTCACAAAGATCCACACGGAAGACTGGAGATCAGGTGGTAACGGAACAGGCCCTTTAAGAATAAGAGGATCATCAAAAGAGAGCAGCTTTCTGATCACCCTCCTAGCTGGATTTCCCTTTTATCGGTGAGTTTGGGTTAAACAGATGCAGGAGGAACAGAGATGACTGCCTTTTGGAATGAGGGGAGGATGCGCAACATGTGCCAGAGGCAGCCGCGGTTCATAAAAGCAAGAGCTGTTCTGCTATTCCTGGAATCTCCTGGTTGCGTTTCCTCACAGAGACCCAGAAGGGACAGACAGATGCTCGGATTTTCAGTGTTTGTTTGGAGTGGCCATGGGAGACTGTTTTTTTTCCCCCTCGGCACTTTGCATAGGGAACAACAGGACCTCCACAACGTTTCCTCGTTGCTGTTCCTGGAATTGGGACAAGACAGAAATATTGCCCAAAGTCGTGCACCAGCACTTCAGCGCGCTCGCTTCCCCATGCAAACCCCACACGAGGACAGCTGAGCCCTTCGGGATGGAACGGGAGGAATTCCCTATTGGAAACAAAGCCGTCCGGATTTACAGGGAGAGGCGACCTGCTGAGGAGAAAATCCAAGGGCCCTTGAGCGATGATCAGAGCAGAACCAAAACCAGTTTTTCTGGCATTGCAGCTATTACCAGTGCCACGGCTGCTGCAGTCTCAGAAATTGCCCTGTTGAGATGTGGACCTCATGGATAAAAACAAATACCTAAGAAATTAAGGTAAATTGCTGATACGAAGCCAAAGCTACTATCTTTGTAGCTGCATCCTGGTAAATATGTCCAGGCTGAAACTTCATTAAGGTAGAGCTTATTAGACTTCAGGTGGACTGTATATTCTCCACATAAACATACCTTTCCAGGCCTTCGCTTGGTTCGTGGGGCATTAGAAACAAAACGCAGTGATTCTACAGCTGCTTTCACAATTGGAAAATGTCAAGTCCACTGCAAGTTTCTGGGATCAGACTGAAAGAGATTTAGGAAAATAAATGCATGCTAGAGGATGGAAAAGTCGGGTTTACGGGAACGCTGATCAGATTATATACCTGTTAGGTTTAGAAAAAAATCCAGATACGGCCCAAAACCTTTAGAAACAAGAGTTTCCCTAAGCTCAGAAAGCCTGGCTTAAGCTCTTATGAGAGGTTCCACAATAGGCTCAGTGTCATGCTATTTTTTCTGTTTCATCTGGGATATTTCACACAAACAGGCTCTCTCCTTTAATTTTTTTAAACAAAATACTTTTTTTAGCAGTACAAATCAACATCCCCAAAGCTTTCATACACTTTCAGGTATGAGGCTGTAGATTCACGTGAGAACTTGGCCCCGGTTCGTCCTGAGCTTGCACTGGTCTTACTCCTCTGGGTCTGAACCGCAAGGGCCCTTCAGAAAGGGTCTCATGCAGCTGGGAAACATCAAGCCAAATTCTGCTGTTACCTTCCACTTACATTAAAAGCGCTTGTATTCAGTAGCTCAGTATGGAATTTGTACTGGTTTAACCAAACAGGCTCTGTTCTTAATGTGTGGGGAGGTGTAAGAGCCAGCACTGCCTTTGCCAGCAGCAGACAGGAGGCTGAACCTGACAGGGAAGAGAAATATCAAAAGTAATGAAAAAGTGTTTCAAAATCAGAATTAGAAGCAGGGATTTGCAGACAGGTACCTTTTAAAAGTATATAAAAATATATAAAAATATATATTTTAAAAAATACATATATATTAAATACTTAAATATACAGAATGCCTGGAGTTATAAGTGGACTAAATCAGTGAAGATAATTTCTAGTGGTCCTTGACTCTGCAATTCCAATCAGCCCCAGGAGCACTAGCCTTTCTAGGATGAGTATTCTCTCAGTGGAGGCCATGACCAAAATCTTTTAGATGGTCCTGTACTTCCTCATTTTCTATTTAATTTCTCCATAGGTTTAGGTATTGCTTCTTGAAATTGGCTACCGAAGCTTCAAAGATAAAATCTCTGTACTAAAACACACGGTGTACTCAACTACTACTTGCGTCTCCCCCACCAAAACATAAATTATCTTACAAGGTGTAGCACGCACAAGGCTTTCACAGATTGCACTTGACAGCTTTGGTCATCGCATTGAATGCATTGCTGAAACTAAAAAAATCCAGACAACACACATCCCAAGTTGACTTTATTTCTGAATGTCAGTCAATTCACAGCGTGGAAGAAATGCACCGTGACCTGAAGACATCATAACACAGCGGGTCCCGGAAAGATTAAAACCTGAGATTTCCCCCAAGACACAACGCGCTCTTGCTGAGCAATATTTTACCGAGGGCAGCTCTGAAGGAAGTGTCATTTTCATTTAGTGCAACTCCAAGCCTGCCTGGCAAACAGGAGGGTCTAGCAAACCTGTCCCAGCGTGCCCAAGCTCTATTAATTCATGTGGCACTCTTATTACACAGCAGTGATAGGACATACAGGCAAGTGAGAATTTCTAGATCCAAGGACCTCACCCTGGAGAATCACAACCCAGATCCCCAGGTATTTAGCTCCAACGCTATCAAATGTTTGTGTTGAAAAGGCCAGATGTATTTAAATTACAAGATAATGGTAGAAACCAAGTTTTAACCCACCAGTAAGTTTGTTGCTGGCGCTGCTGACATGTCTCCATACAGACGGACTACTGAAGTATAATGCAAACTTTGAATTAAAAGCATACGAAACAAGTGTCTAGATAGAGCCCAACTAACTTTATTTCCTAGCAACAAATCTTCTTCCTTGCTAGCAAATTTTCATGTTTCAGAGCAAAGAAAATGAAATGACAGAAAACTCATCTTGCTTTTGTGCCTTATGGGAATACCACCCATAGAACAGATGCAAGTGTTCAGTCGCTGTTCCTCTTTATCCTGATCTTCAATGTAATGCTCCGGTATCTAGTATTTCTCACGCACTGAAAGGTAGATTAAAAGAAAAAAAACCTTACCCTATTCCCAGATTTTTTGAAGAATTTTGCAGGAATTTTAGGGGTATTAGTAAACAATCAACAAGTTTGCCTCAAAAATTGAGGAAAAAATTAATTAGTAAATGGTAGGAAAAAACTAATCTGCTAATTTGCAAACACCTTTGGTTATAATAACAAAAAAGATAGTTCACAAGATTACACATTTGTTTTATTACTCCATCTGTATTACAATGAATCCCTGAAGCTCCCAGAATTTGTTATGCGATTAACACCACAGACCAGTGATCACAGTTAATAGAAAAAGTCTTTATATTAAACAAAAGTCCAAAAAGACTTATTGAGAAACTTTTTGAAACCGAGAAAACATTGCTCTGGACAAGACAAACACAGTATTTTACGCCATGAGATTTGTAACTGTGGGAACTATTACTAAAACGCAAAGCTTCCTTTAATTTAGTCTTAAGTTTAGGCCCATTAAACAGATGTTTCCAAAGTATTTCATCATCTTCAAAAAGAAAATCCTCTGTTTCTGAGCCAGGTATGGATGTATGACAGCTCCTACCCGTGACCATTTCCATTTAAAATATGTGAGGACATTTCACAGTCTCCTTCACTGGTGGTTTCTATCCCAGCCTTCCAAACAGCAAGTCTGGATCAAGTCTAAGGAGATCAGATGTAGCTCATGGAAAACCTGAAGGAATTAGCATTCTACTCAGCTCTGTCCTCTCCCAAGTCCTGCTGCCCTAACTGGGAATTACTTGCTCACATGAATGCAGGAGACTGCCTGACTGCCTCTGTCCATCTCTCCCTTTTGTATTTGCCCCAAGGACAGGCTTGCGTGCTTAAGCCGTTGCCACAAAGACCTCTTAGCTATTGCATGGAGTTCTCCACCTTATTACAGTTTACTTTAAAAAAATAAAAAATAAAATTAAAAAAACTCCACAGTTCAAGTAAGTTCCAGTAGTCAACCCAAAGGTGTAGTGCCAAATAGTGCCCGTGCCGGGGAGAACACATTCCTCTATCAATAAAAATACATTCAGCAAAATAACACTCATTGCTGTATTAACTTTGGTGAAACCTTCTAGAGCTCGTTAGTAATGGAAGAGATGAACAGAGTTTAACAACACAGGGAGTTATGGCAGGATGTAGTCCAAAAGGTGGCTTGCATCTTTTAAATGAAAGAATTAAAAGAATAGAAAGAGAGCACCCCAGGACTCCTCTTGGTTTGCAACTATCTTCTTAGAGAATGAAGGCAAACCCTTGACAGAATATCCCAAATTTAAGTTGGTCCTTAAGGCACTGTTCGCAACACTTACGGAAACGACACGGTGAACATGAAATGTATTACAAAATACTAACCCAGTTGGGAAATTTAAATTGGAGTTTACACAAAAATGTTCTGTACGTGTTTTCCTCTTCCCCTGCAGGGCTTCTCTCATTCCATTTGACCTCGTGCTCCATCCCAGGATGAATTACGCCAAGACTGGGTCCCCAATGCTGTGGTCGGGGTTGCAGGTGAAGGAGATGGTGATGGCATAGCGAGTGCCCCAGCGGACCTTCTCCACCCGATGAAGATTCTCCGAGCCAGAGGTGAAGAAGGAAACCCGGCCTGTAAAGACAAAGCAGGGACATGGAGTTTGCCATTCTGCTGTCAGCTTTCCGCACAACCTGGCGGTTGTTGCCTCGGTCCGACTGTTCCCCGGCTGCCCGAGGGCCCCAAGGTCATTGCAAAGCCAAAGTGCTGCAAGCTTCTCCTGCGCTCCGGCAGCTTTATGGACTGTCTAAAACACACGTTAAGTTTGTGCTACAAAGCTGGACGTGCAATTTCACCATATTTCATTGTTCCTAAAAGGTGGGAGGAATCCCAGAACATTCAAATTTAGCTCTGAGTTGCCTTTATTAAAAATAATAAATAAAAAATAAAATAAAACCCATACCAGTCTAGTGGCTGAACTGTCAGGAAAGTATTTTGGTTTCCTCTCTGCTCCCCTCCTAAT
Organism: Nothoprocta perdicaria; assembly: GCF_003342845.1. Lineage (NCBI taxonomy): Eukaryota > Metazoa > Chordata > Aves > Tinamiformes > Tinamidae > Nothoprocta > Nothoprocta perdicaria. The sequence goes on along the minus strand of NW_020456032.1, from coordinate 1,133,847 downwards.
CTGGGCTCTAACTTTAGACCAACGGAGGGAATGCTACACAGGTGGCAAAAAATCCGTAGTGGAAAACCAGCCAGCAGGTTTAAGAGCAGCTGTGGCAGCTCCTCCGATCTGTACAGCTTTGCATTAGCTGTGTTTGCTACAACTTGTTGTGCACCATTGGATCACTCACTGCTCAGCTGGGTTAAAAACACGCAGCTCTCACTCTTGCATGCAAGTTGAATTTTCCTTAGAAAGAGGCAAACTGTTTTACAGAAGCAAATCCTGCACTTCATGACTTCAGCTTTTCACTACAACTACCACCCTCTGTGGTGGGGTTGCACTGGACTTAATTGGCTTTAAGGTGAAATCTGTTTACACCAATAATGACATTTGAGATTTATTAGCTTTCCACTTCATGAAACAGCAAAATGCAGCACTCAGTATTCAGAATTATTTATCTGTTTGACAATATAAGTTTCATGTCTAGCGAGTAACCCAGAAGGGAAGCAGGACTCCAGGACCACACAAGCTCCCTGCGAAGCCAGAGAGACTCACCTGCACAGCTCCTCCATCCCAAGAGCACATTTTCCTACTTGTGCAACTTTTCCACTATTCAAATTATATTACAGTTTGTTATCCACTTATCTTGGGGAAGTCGCCTGACAATCTGCCTCTGCCTGGGACGCGTTCTTCATCAGGCAAAACAAAGCACCTGGATGCCTACTTAAAATGTGCACTATTAATTAAACTATTAATTAAATTATTAAACTATTAATTAGTGCACTATTAATTAAACTATTCCAACAGTTATGCCATTCACACTGCAGAGACGGGCACTAGCTCTGTGGCAGGCTCTCCCCACACACACGCTCCCTAAAAAAGATCCAAAAGGTCTCGAAGATATTTGGCTTGTAAACTCTTTAGCAAGGCTTGTGGGAGACCTGAGCAAAGGCAGCCTGGTCTTGGGGAGCCCGGTTCACCCCCTAATACCTGCGGTTTATTTGAGGAACTTGTCCCCCTTTGCACACAGCTCATATACACATTGGTGTCCTGCGCTTACAGATCAAAGACTGTATATGAAGGCAACGTACTCCAATCCTGCGGGTGTTATAATGAGCAGAACTACTCTCTTAAGATTTCATGCAAATTTAGTTCCATTTGTTCTGAAAACATTATTTTTATTCTTATTTGCACATCATTCAAATCCTTCATTATCAATCCATCCCCTATTCACCTAAAGCTTTGCCTTAATCGGAATTTCAAGCGTTTTGTGTTTCATCTCTCATAAGTAGTAGCAGTAATTCAAAACTAGACAAATTTCAGTGTATTGTTTAAGCCAGTTAATTAAACTGGATTCTTTGGCTATAGAGAAAGTGTTTTAATTTCTTTAGAAAACATTGTTTTAATGTGTGGTGTGGTACTTCTGCATCTCATCCCTTACCTGCTGATTGCAGCTTCCAGGTAGCTGAGTAAAGCTACAGCCTGTTATAGCAGATGCTTTTACTCACCTGGGAAGAATTCTTTTCAAATGCTTTCCATTGCAAAACTTTGAGCATAATAATCTTAATAGTCTAAGTGTGCATAAAGAGCACAGTCAGAGCTCACGAGGGGCGGCGGAGGGAGCCGGGTTATTCAGTGCAGAGAGGAGGAGGCTCCGGGGACACCTTATCACCTCTACAGCTACCTGAAAGGAGGTCGCAGGGAGATGGGGTCAATCTCTCCTCCAAAATAACTACGGATAGAACAAGAGGAAACGGCCTCCAGTTGGGCCAGGGGAGGTTCAGGGCAGAAACCAGGAGGAATTTCTACATGGAACGAGCAGCCAAGCGTTGGAGCTCAAGAAACATGAGGATGAGGTGCTTGGGGACACGTTTTAGCAGGAGGGTGTTGAGGGGCTCACGGTTGGACTCGATGACCTTGAAGGCCTTTTCCAACCATAATGATTCCATAATTCAAATGCACCAAGACCATACCCTTCCTAATCCTGCTTCAATAATTTGACTTAAGAGTGAAATCCCATTTGAATAAAGTGAAACTCATGTCAGGACAAAGCAAGTGTTTCCCCTATCTGATTTTGTTCTGGCTCGAGTCTGAACATTTCTGAACTAGGATTTTAAATCCCTAAGTTTCAAGCATGTTAACAAGTGTAAGGCCATATACAATGCAGGATCGTTTTAGATGTGCATTCAAGGTCCACTACTCTCTCCAGCCTGTGAAAAATTGTTAAGAGTGATTTTTGTGCTTCATAATAGCTTAGTATTGCATTACAAATGCTTAAGAACAGCTGAGCAACTACTCACTGTACGTCAAAAAATACATAATTTATATACTTTGTGATTTCCTACTGAAACCTTTCTAAATGACAAAAGCTCAGGAGAAACTGCAGAAATTTCTATTTCTGCCCCTTTTGTCATTTTCTTTCATTATTTAACAATCGCCTCAAATGGGTCTTTCATTTTCTTCTTCCCTCCCACAAGCTCCCCACTCTGATTTCTTTCCAGCATGCTTTTTGCTGCATTAATGAAACTTTGACTTCCTGGCATGCACATTTCAATTTGATTCATGAACACTGACTGTTAAAATAGAGCCTTTTTGGGATGGCAAGCTGCTACTCCATGCAATTTTATAAGATGCTACTACTTACCAAGAAGAGAGAACTATAATACCCCCTAACCCTCAAGGCATGAACTTCTGGAGAGTGGAAGAAACAGCAACGGGCTGGGGCCCTGTTCCAGGCTCCATGTTTCTAGGCTTTGAGAAAGGCACCAGTGTCCAAGCAGGGTCCATGAGGACGGACACTGGGATGGAGGTGCCCTCAGGTTAGGACTCCCTGTCCAGGAATATCACTCTCTTGCAGCTCCTCTCTCAAGCCCAACCTTCCCAGGCTGAGGGTGAAAACAAAGCCTTGTTTTTTCTCCACCAAAGTATTTCATCTTGAACGGGAACAAGTGCCTGTATTTATCCCAGTCACTGCAAGGTGCAGGAAATTCCATCGCTGCTTTAGTTTCACCATCCTGGGACCAGTTTTGGCTCCCCGTAGGGAAGCGTGGGCTGCCCTCCCACATTATCTGCCCCGTCTCTTCCTCCTCACCTTCCACGACACTGAATTCAGGCAAGACACCGTCTTGTGGCAAGCGTCGACCACAGAGCACACAGCCCTCTGCACTCGCCCTGTCTTCATTCGGATACTGATGCTTTTGAAAGGGCTTCTATGATCCTTCCTCTTTGCCCTCCACAAGAATGAGCTTAAAACCTGTACTAAAACTACTCAAAAGCGCCATCCATAAGTGCAGCCGCTTCTCCATCCCTTGGTGTCCCTTAAAGATCCACACAGGCTTTTTAAAACGTCTTCCTAAGAATACAAACAAAGGATAAGAAGTTTCGGAGACAAGAGATCTGTTGTCACGGAAAACTCACATGCAAATTCATTTAAATGCACCAGTCTCTCACGTTGAGCTGGGGCAAGGAGCTGTCAACGTGATGAGCACCGCAGCATCCATCAAAACGGGGTCTGTGTCACCGACAGAAGTCGAGCTCTGAAACACGGAGAAAAGCCGGCGGCATCCAAAGCAGGAAGGGAACCGCAGGGAGCAGGATCTTCATCACACTCTAGGCAACCACTTATTCTCCTGGGGATTTTCTGAGATTTTTTGCACCGAGCCTTGGGGATTGTTATTTATAAAGATATACGAGTGCCGATCGTAAGATTCACTGCTGGCAATTTTATGCAATCCTTATTTTGATGAAGCAGCACTGTTATTTTGGGAAATTGTACTTAACGAGAAGCAAAAGCACAGAGTATTTCATGAAAGGCAGCAATTATACCCCATTTAATTACTCAAGCAAAACCACCAGAGGAATATCTGTATACACTATATACCTTTGCATTTCCAGGTTTCATCACACAGATTGCCCTTTGCAATGAGGGGGTTTGGATTAATTCAGCAGGTAAAATTGCTGCAAGAAGCAGCAGATGGGAAGAATTATCCCTTCAGTTGCCTATCACAGTGACAGCATCAGTATTCCCCAAGGCTTGCTCTCCAGAGACAAACCAGGTTGAATTTTAATGTTAGGTGGCACTTCCATAAACAAATTACCTACAGTTTGCTACCTAAACTCAGTACTGGGAGGCAATATAGACTGGAAAAAAAAAATGTAATTGCCAATGAGAACTGCATCTTCAGTATATACTGTGACTTTGGTGAAACTACTTAATCTTTCATATGTTTTCTCGGTTCTAAAATCACAGTAATACTGACCCCCATGTACCAGGGTTACCACAAAAATTAATTAGCAAGCACAAGTACTATGCTTTGCAGCTAACACGTTCAGCGGCTTCATGGTGAAGGCCTCCTCTGTTCTTCTCTTTCTGACAACAAGAAAACTAATGAGAGATGATAGGACTAAATTATAACAAGCTGGGGGAGAAAACTTAAAAAGACTTGAAGAGCCTTGCAGTAGTATCACACCACGGTGCTTCTGAGGAAGCATCACTACTGCAAGGATCTTAAGCCTCTAATGTTATGGAGACACTCAATAATTTTACGTTAGAAGAGACACTGGGACATCATCTGGTCCAACCTCCTTCCTCTGAGCAGGGCTGACTTCTAAGATACAGCAACTTCAAAGTGGCACCAGATGGCTCAGGGTTGCAGCATTAACAGCTGAGAAGCATCTAAAGCACAGCGAAACCAAGAAGAGTTTTGGGTTTTCTCAAACTAGGGAAAGGAGAAGAGGGGGAGAACGGTTTGTGACACTACCAGCCTAGCACTTCACTGCGCACTAGTCCAAAGAGGCCGAGCAGCTGCACAAAAGGGAATAAAGCAACATCTCCCACATTAAAGGGAAGCAAGAGCAGTTTATTTGGCACTGCAGATTTATTCAGCATCTTTCATCTCATGCACTGACAGCTTTGACTGTCTGCTTAACATTTACCAGCCCTATAATGTTGCTCAGAAAGGAGAAAAAGAAAAAAAAAAGAAACTATCATCAACTGAATGACACCAAGACAGAAGCATGGCCTGTGAAATGTCCCTTGTCAGCTGTTAGGATTAATCACAAACTCATTCCCATGTACACTGTCCAGAAAAACACAGTATCCTTCAGCAAATAAGCTTATACTAATACTTCCTGTAATCGTGCAATAAAACTTATTTAATAAAAATACTTACTCGGTTACTTACTAATAAATGCAACATTGACTATGGAGAGTTTGAAGCAAGCCCTTCTACAAATTGCGTGAAATTACTATGTGACAGCAGCAACTTTCAGTGCCTTGGGAATGGGCAGACTGCACTTCTGTCACTGCTCTGCTGTCAAGGACTCCTTGGTCCAGCGTGTCAGACAGCAGCACCTTCGGATAAAGCTGCATTAAGGAGCTGGAAACCTTTCAGAAAGGAGTGCTGAAAATCATCGGATCACCAAGAGATTGAATGAAGGAGTATTTGGCTGGTGCTTCCTCCCCACGTGCACACCACTGCTCTGCTAGTCTGGATCCTGTCCCAGGTTTAAACCAGGCTTAAAGGTCTCACCTCGAGGACGGTCATCAGATGTTCTGCAGATCTTTGTGCTAGCAGGAAGGGGGCAAATGTCTGTAGCCACTTTCACCACACACACAGAGGAAAAGTGCACCCAGTGCAGAAGCATAAAGGTCTAAAAAGAAATAAAGCCACAGCGGGTATCTAACAAAGACGAGTTAAAAAGTTGTTCCAAAATCACTTAGGAGATGGAGAAATTACTCGATGTTATAAAGAAAATCAGTGATTAACACCGTGAACTCTCTTGGCTGCTTTGTAATTTGCTAAAATATTATCAACACTTTTAAATGGACTTTAAATTCAGAAGTACCTGGACTGAAAACTTCTAAATTACCAGGTTTTCTTAAAAAAAATAAATGAACAGCTTAATCATTTTCTACTAAAAGTACACGAACATTTTTGGAATACAACAGTCCCCTGCTGACCTCTCTTCCATCAGCACAGTTGGTTATTCAAAATACCTGCAGTTTTCTACGTTATTTCTCAAAGTTTAAAAATCTCATGGGGAACTAGTAAGTGAAAACTGCCTAACTGTGGTCTCCTCACCAGCCTTTTGGACACCCACCCAGCCTTTCAGCCCCATCTCCTCTCCCTGTGCCGGAGGGAGAAAGGCAGGGATGTGGCCTCCGCTCTGCCTTCCAGCTCTCCCCTTTGGGACCCAATCCCACCCAATCTCCACTGCCAAAACCACTATGTTTCTCCCATTTTAGAGCACAGCAGACAGCTGAGGAAGGTTTATAACTTACTGTCAGCTTCATCAACAAGCTACCAAGAGAAGGTTCTTGGTAGAGAAGGTAGCAGTTTAAAGCCCTTGCAATAGCTCTGTATCATGTATTTAACTTTCCTTGACCTTGCCAGACAGAGCATGACCACAGCTCAGCTGTGGTCAAAGCACAGGAATGCCCAAGATCTGGATTCTGGATTTCTGATGGAGAAGCTTCATCCTCACACAATGATTTACTCAAAGGGAGCCCATGGGTAACTTCTGCTGCTCATATTTCACTCTAAAAATATTCTTTTAGTAGAAACAGTTCATGGTAGCACCTCTAGTGTGTGACACAGTAGTGTGTGACATTAACGGTCACAAAGCTGAGGAACCAGAAAGAAGCAAAATGCCATCGTTACTGAACTATCCTGTACAACACAGCTGAGCCAGCCATGATTTCGTATTTTGTTTTACTCTGTCACATTACCTGGATTTCATCAGGTAACTGTCATTTCTTTTTCTCTCCTCCCTCTTCATGCCTTCAGCTTTGCTGTGCATTTATCCAGCACCATCCAATGAAACTGGTAGCATATCAGCCTGCATCTGCACTGCATAAAACACAAGTACAGCAAGCAGTGGAAAGCAAATCAGTTCCCTATTACATTTTCTCAGTTGCAACTTCAAATATTTTGTACCAGGCCATTTTTCAACGTTGGCAGTGTAACTATTCCCAAGTCACACACTTGATCCTTTCAGCAGTTCAGCTAAAATAAAATGATCATTACTAACGTGAATAACTGATACCTACAACAGGAGAGAGCTTCCTGTGTGAGGGAATTTGTACCAGCAGCCTGTAAACTGGTCTGAGTTGAGTCTCAGCTAACTGGACTTTCAAAGCAACCAAGGGTCAGGATAAATGGGGCCGAGTCCAGTTGGAGGCCTGTGGCCAGTGGAGTCCCCCAGGGATCAGTACTGGGCCCGGTGCTGTTCAACCTGTTCATCAATGGATGAGGGCACGGAGTGCACCCTGAGCAAGTCTGCAGATGACACCAAGCTGGGTGGAGTGGCCGACACTCCGGAGGGCTGTGCTGCCATCCAGAGGGACCTGGACAGGCTGGAGAGTTGGGCAGAGAGGAACCTCATGAGGTTCAATAAGGACAAGTGCAGGGTCCTGCACCTGGGCAGGAATAACCCCAGATACCAGGACAGATTAGGGGCTGATCTGCTGCAAAGCAGCTCCACGGAGAGGGACCTGGGAGTCCTGGTTGACATCAAGTTAACCATGAGGCAGCAGTGCCCTCATGGGCAAGGAGGCCAATGGGATCCTGGCTGCATCAGGAGGACGTTGGCAGCAGGTCAAGGGAGGGGATCCTGCCCCTCTGCTCAGCTCTGGGGAGGCCAAACCTGGAGCACTGGGGGCAGTTCTGGGCTCCCCAGTATAAGAGGGACGTGGAGCTTCTAGAGAGGGTCCAGTGGAAGGCAACAAAGACGCTTAAGGGATGGGAGTAAGTCTTGTATGAGAAAAGACTGAGTTGGGCCTGTTCAGCCTGGAGCAGAGACGGTTGAGAGGAGATCTGATCTACAGGTACAAGTACATGAGGGGAGAATGCAGGGAGGAGGGGGCTAAACTCTTCTCAGTGGTGACCAGTGACAGGACAAGGGGTAACGGGTATAAATTAAAACCCAGGCAGTTCCCTCTCCATGTGGGGAAGAGCTTCTTTGGTGTGAGGGTGCCCGAGCCCTGGCCCAGGCTGCCCAGGGCGGCTGGGGAGGCTCCTGCTCTGCAGATCTCCCCAACCCAGCTGGATGCGCCCGGGTGCCCCGAGCTCTGGGTGTCCCTGTGGAGCAGGGGTTGGACTGGTTGATCTCTAGGGGTCCCTTCCAACCTCAGCCATTCTGTGGTTCTGTAAACAAGAGATTAATTCAATACCGTCACATCACCAAGCACTACTAGAATAAGACAGCAGAATCCAGAAAGAAGTTATCCTTCCTTGGAGATAGAAAGCAGGAAAAAGTCTTCAGAGCTATGCAGAGAAATGAGGATTGACTGTATGTATTCACTTCAATTTATTTTTGTCATCTCTGCAACAGCTTTTTCCTACCTTTTCTCTGTAATCAACTTATTAGTGCCATATGAAATTTGTTAATGCATTATAATTACCGTGCCTGCCTTCCCATCTAGAATCAATGAAGTTTGCATTATTATACAATTTGTTTATTACTGCAGTGACTAATGCCTGCTCCATTTATTTTTCTCTAATATTGACATTATTCTCTAATACTGACATTATTTCTCTCTAGTATTTTTTCTAATATTTGTGTGTGTCTTGTTTTTGGGGTTTGTTTGTTTGTTTTTCTCTCCTCCTTTGAATCCTGCTCAGTCTATAGCTGTTACTGATGACTGTGGCCATCGGGACGATGTGCTGCAGTTTTGCTGACTGGATCAAACCTGAAGTTAGCCAGAACGCCCCAAGATTATCTGGTACAAGGCAGCTTTTACCTTCAAAGTGGAGAAGGATCAAAGCAATCATCACCAGGGAAAAATTAACCAGTCCACAACACAAGACAAATTCTCCAAGCTCTGCAGGCCTACGTGACAAAGTACATTGGATCACTAAACACATGCTAAATACAATGTTTGGACCTTCTGTTAATGCTGTTGTGGGACTTCTGATTCTGGAAATTTCATTTATTCCTTGTCTTTTCTGTCTTATGCTCTTCATGTAGTAGCAAATTCCTCCAAAATGATTTTTTTTAAGAGCACAACTAAATAGAGATATAACAAATCCCCACTATTTAGCTCAGATACTGCAATTATTCTTGCGATTATAGGATCTGCAATAAAACAAAAGCTCTGGAAATGTACACACAGAAACCCTGAAGACCCTGGACCCTGAGATAAGGCTCAAGCTTTGAGCATACACCTGTAAATAAAGGATAGCTCAAGCCCACAGATTCCCAAACAGTTCACACCTTCATCACAGCGTTTTTACACTTACAGAAATGTAAGTTTCCCTGGGACAGCAATGAAAAGATGCTAAATTCGCTATTCAAGGAAGGAAAAAGAAAGGTCAGTTTGTACTCTCCACTGCACAGAATTCATTTTGCAAAACAAATTGTTCTTCCACACACTGTGCGATTGCAACATTTCCCTCCAGGCCCATATAAAGAAAAAATATATAAGATAGATCGTCTGCAAGCTGAAAACTAGCACAGCAAAGATCACCTTAAAGAGAAAGCAATATTACACGCACACTAAGAACCTAAATCCACCCATTTCAATCCAGCTGCAGGTTTGACCCACACTTAATGTCATAAAACACATGGATTTTTGGGCCATTTCTTCTCTAGACCAAAGCTCCCCCTTTTCCCAAGCCTTGAAACTCAGCTCATCTGCAAAACAAGAACATTAGAGTCTCCAGCATGGAAAGAAAGCCTGAAATCATATTTTTATTTCTTATTTCCCCAAACAAGAACTTGTTTTAAGAGCTCTTCAGTTTCTACCAAGTTATGACAGTTAAAAGCACTTTCATTTCACTGTAATCTTAGCTACTGGGGAAACAAAAAAAGAAAAAAGTGGGAGGAAAAAAAAGTAAATGTGCAAAAGACATTGACAGAATATGTTTATTTTGTAAAAGATTCCATATTGTAGCAGTAAGATCAGCAGAGCTTCTTCCCTCTTGAAATGCTCATTTACCATTAGATTCTAAAATTTGCTGAATCTGATTTAACTTGAATTTGATGAATGTAATCTCATTTTTACGAGTCCACCATAAAATCATAATCCAGACACAGCCCGGAGCGGATTTAGTTACAAGCACATTCATGTCTGCTGGCACTAGGCAGTATCAGTGACGGGAAATTTTAATAAATAAGTCCTAGACAAAAGGACAGCAGCTTGCAGCAAGGAGAGAAAAGCAGGCGAGGCAGAGCAAGACTATCACAGAATCGCAGGCAGGCAGTAATAAACAGTCAAACGGAAATAAAACCAGTGAAACTGCAGTAAAACAGGAGCTGCCAACCCATATTCTGGAAGAATTAAAATATATCTGAGTTAGTTTGAGAGAGGGAACTAAAGGAGAGAAGGACGAAAGCAAAAGCCCAAGGCATCAGTTTGAGAAACAGAAATAATGAGATCTTAAAACACAACAACTACTACTTTGGAACTGAATCTTTATATGGAGAAAAAGAGAAATAATAATTAAAAAAAAACCCTTCTTTTAAATAGTATTTCACTTGCAGCTAGGAACTCTCTTGCTGCTGTGAAATTCTGGCAGCAGACAGAGGTCCCAGCTTAAGGCCAAAGACACACATGCATTTCTTTTGGGTTTTCAAAAGTTTTCAAAGATGATGGGCCCTCTTTACTTTGCTAACACTGCCCAAAGGTCTACACGTGTGAACTGACCTGACAGTAGCACCCTGGATATGCCCATTAAAAAGAAAATAAAAGTCTCAGGAGCTTCTAAATGAGTAAGTTGTAATTCTTTTTTAAACCTAGAGGTATTTTTTTTTTTTTAAATTATTAAACCAGACAATGTTACAGACATTGATGCAAATAATATTGAGAGATCTAAGACCTCTCTCTCGCTAACACAAGAAACTGCAAAGAACTCTCCTGAACGGGACAACTTAGCTCCTTGGCCCAGCAGCAACACAACCCGAGGCCACCCTCTCAGTACAACCTGCCTTTTAGCACCAAGCAGAAAACAAAGCCCAGCTGCCTTCACCTTAGGCTGCGCTTTAACACCTTTTCTCACAGGATTTTAGCAGTAATTTAGGTAGCACTGCAGGTGGTGACATTCTCATGGGATTCCCAAAAACCTGCGCTTGGCAGAGGGCTGTGGAAGGAAGGCGACAGCAGCATTAAAACCTGCTGTTGCAGACATGCACCACGTCACCTGCCCAAAGGGCAGCTCCTCTGCCTGCTGGGCACGAGCTCCTTCCACAAGCTGCAAATGCAGAGTTGGGACAAAAACCTATCAAAGGGAACGGCCAGAAGCCAGATGCTGTGAAAAACCTTTCCCTCCCTCCCTTGGCCTCATCTGCTCTCCATTTCACCCCCAGAACAGCACAGAGAACAAATACTTTGCAGCACAGCCTGCAAATTAAAAGGATGGGGCTGAATGGCTGCAATTTCACAGCTACAGACTGTTTCAAGTGAAGTGGGGACACTGCTGCACACACCGGCCCGAGCGGGCGCCCCAGTGCTGCCAAGGCAGCAGCTGCCCTTGCAGCGCCCCACAACTCAGCTCCAACCTCGACAGCTGTAAAAACCACCCAGAACTGCGTCTTTGAACGGCGCTTGGTTTAAACTGCTCTGCTCCAAAACATAGACAGCGGCACTTTGCAAGGGAAGATACTTTTCATTAGGGTTTATTTGCAATCACTGGATAAACACACACACCTGGGTTGATACCAAACCCAGAATGCAGATAATCTCGGAGCTGCTTGCAGGCAGAACTGCTGCTGGTCAAGAGTCACTGTCCATCCAAACCCCCTCGCAGAAAGAAACTGCCCCTCTGTAGGCAACTGCAGTCAGTTCTGCCTGCACAGAGCAGTAAAGGAAGCTCAGGTCAAAATGCCTAAATTGCTTTATTTTGCACTCGCTGTGGTTTAAGCCTGCTCCCCCTTATCTTGCTCTCTATGCCACAGGAAGCTGCTAAACTGTCATAACTTGATCACAGCTCTGAGCCCTAGAGCTCTCCAGTAAGTCACTTCGTGCTGCTTAACTCCAGCCAACTCTATGAAGTCAGAAAATAAAACAGTGAAAAACCTGCTACGTTCTTCCATCGCTAATCACTAGGTTAAAATGGGCAGAATTTGGCGTGCTTCAAGGTGGGCAAAGCAAGAGTCTCGTCTTACCTGCTTGGGGCTCCACGGTCTTGTTGGAATCTGTGTCCATAAACACAAACCGTCCGCCGCCAAAGTCTTCGGCGTAGTCAGAGAGATAAAGCAAGGACGTATAGTCAAAGGAGCCATACGTTACCTAGAAGCAAATTAGCGTTAGGATTATCACATGCTACTCTTGTCTGAGCAGGACACAAATAATTAAGCAACTGGATGCAACGGGCTCTCCTAATTTCCCAATCTGCATGTACTTAGTGAAGGATCTCTAAAAGCTGAGAAATAAACCATGCATTTATAGAAATTACATACTATTAGCCTAGTCTGTTAGCCTAATCTGTTATGCATGTATATATACACACATACAAGATACATACCATGTAGTATTCTATTATTATTGTATCTGTGTTATTTCTATTAAAATGTTCAATATTATGGAACTGCCTGAAGCCTACTAAACAGCGAGCAAAAGGGCAATGCAGCATGAGTACCTGCCCCTCTGCATCGCTTTAAAAATGATATAGAAGGGCTCAGCACTCTGTATGTTATAATCAAGATAAAAATCTCACCATATGAGTGATAATGAGGTCCAAGAATCTTGGATTAATTCTATCTTGTATAAGACTGCAATTAGATGTCTCCAGAAACCTTATCTGGAATTCATTTTGCCAATGTCCCTGTGCTCTGCTGGCTTCAGTGCAGGGACTTCTGCACACCAGTGAATCAGATCTTCCAGACACACGCACGTTTTCTGGAACTCCTACTCTTCTCAAAAAACGTTAAGGGTAAAAATTGTCACAAGAGGCTTTCTACAAGACTGTTGCAGCCCATTTTTAAATGTAAATGATGACTTTCTTTCCTCTTCAAATATTATTTATTTTGATGTGTATTGAAAATGCAAAAAGAAATCTAATATTTCTTTTAAGACAGCTCAGAGAGAAGCTGTCTTAATTCTCCAGAGACTTTAGCGAGATTCTGAAAATTCTTCCTTTCCATTTCTACCTAGTAGATACTATTGATATAACATTGAAAGGGCTGTATTCTCCAATTTGTTTACAGCATAGCATGATTCAGTCAAACTCCGCATTAGAGTCTAAAAAAAATGTGCAAAGATGTTTTATCAAATATAGGCACTTATTGCTTAAATATACAGCATTTATTATATAAATGCACATTTCCTGTATAAATTTGCAGAATGTTTAGTCTGGCCTGGTGACTGGCAGATGTAGCTGCTTCCTCTAAACTTTAAAGAAAAAATATATTTCGAGAACTTCTAAGCTACACTAATTAGTGCCATTTTGGCTTGACAGCAATTGCACATACTATTCTGCACAAGCAACGACAAAAACAAACACAGCAACAGATGGAGCAGGAAGACATTTTCATTCTTATTCTTTTTGTTATTTTGACCATAAGGGCTTAAAGACCAAAAAAAAAGAGCCAAATCCAGCGATGTGCTTCCCTACAAAGTCCAAATTGCAAGAATGAGAAAAACACTTAAACGCTCCCCTTCTCCCTATGTTTACCCAAACTTACTACCTAGATGAGGCAATAAATGGGAATTACTGAGCACGTGCCATTGCAACACCACGAAGCATCCAACCCTGCAGCCTCCTATTATGAACACCTCTGCTAGTACCTATTAGACAAAGCAAAGCTACAAACCGCCTCTTTCTATAAATTATGAGGGTCTGCAGGTGAGGTGAGTTGGCAGGGCTGAGAGGACACAAGGAAAAGCTCTGCTTTTCGGAGACACTGCTGTCCTGCAGCAGAAGCAAGATGTCTCATGCATTTCATGAAGCTCGTAATGACTTCAGAGGGCAAAGGAGAGTGAAAGAGCTTGGTGAAGCTGCAGCCTTGGCCAGACTAGTGTTAACAGCCTCAAGGGCAGAGGAGAGGAGCTGCTAGGAGGGTCATGGAAGTGGAGAGCAGAGTGAGATCAGCTGTGAGGGCCCAGCTCGCTCAGCTCCATCCAAAGAAGGCAGAAAAGGAACATGACTGCTGCCCATAAACATGTGGGAGTCCAAGGAGGTAGAACTGGGGGAGGAGAAGAGCTGCCTAAACACAGGGTCCATACAAACCAAAATGAGACCAAAAGCTGGAGAATTTCCATGGCAGGAGACTGAGAAAAATAAAACTGATTTTATCGTGGTGCTTGACAAGTCCATGAAGGATGGCAGGGTCCTTGTCCAGGCAAGGGACTGCAGAACTCCTCCGATCCCATGTTCATTCTCTCAAGGCACACAGAGAACTACTCCGCCGTTGGACTCCACGTTTCTAATGGAATTGCTGTTGCCTTCTCACGTTTGACTTTGGCAAGGGTCAGCTCCAAACAAATTCCATCCAAGATGAAACTGCCCATCTTGGGCCAACACTCTTTATTTGATTTAGCTGTTTATAATTCAGCAAGATTAAGTTATCGCTTGGGTGGTCTCTGGGTTTCTATTCCTGTATAGCTAAAACCCAAATATATTTTAAGAAATAAAACTTCACATACATACAACAGACATGCACTACTCTCTTATGCAAGTTAAATCTTTCAGACCATGCATGTTCCCACTAGCAGATCTAATTGCAATATAGCTCAGGAATTCAGGGAAAAGGCAAGAGGAATATTTACGTGCTCCAAGAAACCTACAATTGCACATTGGCATCATACAGGTAGCAAGAAAAGCTGAGGAGAAAGTTTGCACGTGTCCAGGCCCAGGAACACCCTCCAGTTCTCTCACCTTCAGGCTCTTCAAGAAGACAAGACTGCTTATTTCCCACAAGCAGAAAGAAGCAAAAAGACCTTTTTCTTTTTCCTGACTTTCTTGAAAATATTACACAGTTCTGATCTTGGGACTCATGATGCCAGATTTTGAAACAACAACAAAAAATTCAGATTAATTTCCCAAAGTTTTGATTTTTCCGTTATTTTGCAAAGAAGGGAGGAAAAAAAGATCGTTAAATCCTTGTAGGAGCAGCAATCATTAAGCTGTCCTGCACGGTAATTAAACAGAAGTGAACGATAATGCTCAAAACATCCAAGAAACTGGCACAACTAACAAACAAAAGTTTCAGCGTCTGTTCAGCTTCCTAGC
This sequence comes from Nothoprocta perdicaria, assembly GCF_003342845.1. Lineage (NCBI taxonomy): Eukaryota > Metazoa > Chordata > Aves > Tinamiformes > Tinamidae > Nothoprocta > Nothoprocta perdicaria. The sequence continues at coordinate 1,118,698 of NW_020456032.1, read as the reverse complement.
GTTCATACCCTCTTGGAGGCCACGGAGCGACACTGCTGCTTCCCTTGGCCAGTAATCCTCACTCCAGATGAACAGCAATGCATTTTCGCCTTGTTTTCAACTGCAGCCTGTCAATGCTAAGTGAAATGTGATTTGCATTCTGTACCGTACAAACTAAATACGAGGCAGGTTGATTAGGCTGCAATCTGTGAAGTTACACAACCTATTTAGCCTTTTCAGAAATATTTTCTGACCCACAGACTGAATTACAATTCAGTCTTCTGCAGAGATCTGAATTCTGAAGGCAATGTAGCTGCATTTTTCCCTTTCTACACACATAACAACCTAGATATAGATACTATGTACAGTTGTAGCAGATTAGAAATATTCCCACACGTATTTATATACTATAGTATATAAATATATACTTAATGTAACTTTTTCTATAATGCATGATTTGGCAAATGCAAGCAAAAGTTACAGCCACGGACAGCTCTCCTCCAACTGCACCGCAGGGGAAATAAGACCAGACCTTCTGATGCACAAGCAGAATCCGAACAGAAACTGGATGCAGCGAGGAAAGGATTCCAGTCAATCCTTTGATGCTGGAGCACTCAGAGGCAGTGACACACGATGATGCATTTAGGACTTTCAAAACAGACATGAAGTGAACAAAGTCAAGGACACAGCTGTACCTGACCCTCCTCAGAGCACTAGTAGCTGTGTCCAAATCTGGCTTCTCAACTATGCAATGCAAATTGCTGTCATTTAAATTACACGTAGCTACATGGCTGGCACCAGCTCAGGCCCATTCTCCTCTCCCTCTAACCCCGCTAAGGAGAGCACTTGAACAAGAAGTTCTTAGAAGCCTGTTCTACATCTCTGGTCTTTCTGGGTGAGAGAGAAGCTCAAAGCACAGAGAAAAAGCACTTGGATGGGCTGAAGGTTTTAGCTTTCCCAAAGCGGAGAGCTTAACGTAAGCATAAATCACACGCTTGCTACAGAAGTGAAAAAAATGTTCTAATCACCTCTAAATACTACAGGTTACAGGTCTAACCCTCAGTATTCAACCTAAACCACATTTTCTTCAGAAAAGAGCTTCCACTTCAGCATGTCCTATTTTCATATTTTATTGCAAATATGCATTTTTAGAAAAATTCTACATAGTTATGAAGAGGATGTTTTTTAACTGTCCCAACTGAGACCATTATGTCTTCATTGGTATCATTAATAGCTTGTCTACTGAGTACATAATTGAGATTATGCTTGGTGAATTTAGAAGTCCATATTCTGGATTTGATTTCTTTGTTTTCTCAAGCTTTTTGTGAGGGAGTGGGTTGGTTATAAAAAGCCAAAGCCATGCTGTTGGCAAATCTGCTCCCATAGCAGGCAGACTGTGAGATAATAAGCAAACTATGCACAAAACAGATGGGTTGGAAGAGAAAAACATCTAGCCTGCTGCCCAGCATGTACAGGCACTATCAGGATGCTCTCACAGAAGCAGCTTCCACAGAGAAAAGCAGTTCTCTTCACATGAAAATAACGTAAGACAAAAAAAATCACTTGGGACATTGTAGGAGACATTTTTTGCCTACATCAACAACCGTGCAGTGTCCCTGGCATCCCCTCCATCCCAGCACAGGTATCAGGTATTCCGGCTGTGTCCCCGTGCTTTCTAAATTCAGGCTCTACAGCAGACATGACAAGGGAGCACCACAAGAGCACGTGCTAATGCAATGAAGAAAAACAGGTATGTTCCCTTCTCATTCTTTTAGCATGAAACATTTCAAGGTAAGGAGTATTTCTCCATTTGATTTGTAATTTTGGATGGTTCAGGTCATTTACTTCCAAGTATGCTGCAACACCCAGGCTGAAACATGAAGGAGTTTTGATGGAATAAGTTTTACTTGGTTCTGTCTTGAGTGATCCATAACTCCAGAGACATTCTGACCTTTAAATCCTGGCAAAGGCTTTTTTTTTTTTTTTTTTTTTTTTTTTTTTTTAAGACATTTGATTTTTCCATTCTTTCTTTGTGTTTTATTATTGGCTACAGTCCCTTTGACCTCAGCTAAATTCAACACCAATCCCGAACTGGTTAAACCCATTTAGGAACTTAAAAAGTATTAACGCATGAGCCTACAGAGAGAAGAACCTATGCAGTTTTTTAAAAAAGTCTCATTATTTCCGTTCTTAAAACAATAAAACGTCAAGTTGCTAGAAGAGCATGTCGTATTCCCTTGCAGAACATGCAGATAAAAACAAAACAAACCCACAACCCACAGATCACACCTAGCTGAAATCTAAAGCGCTTGAACCAGCTCCTGCTACTTGCTGGCCTCAAGAGCAATGCTCTCGCTGGAAACACGGGTTTGAGGGAACTGAGACACGTTGTAAGGATGGGTCGTTTTAATCAACATTTCTAACAAGTCAGAGATTCCCAAGCAGCGATCTGCACAATAATTCCAGCAGAACACAACGGAAATACAGAAAACAAAAGGAATGACTCGAGCCTGTGTTTAAAGTGTATTTATCCTTCCCTTAGCTTCCTCCCACTGAAGGATTTTCAAAAGCATCAGCTATCAAACACCTTTGACTCTGCTTGTTTAATGATAGACACTTTGGGGACCCGACCTTGAGGGATCCAAAGGGGTGAAAGGCAGCGCTGCCTTCCCGCCTCGGCCTCCCGCTCACCTTGTCGACGTGCGGGTGCCAGTACTCATCGTGCGTCGTCTTGGCTTCCGTGCTGTTTATCCTGGAGAAGAAGGTCGGCTTGGTCAGGTAGAGCGCGGAGGGGCTGATCCCAAAGGCCTGGGCAACTCTCTGCTGAATTCGCTGCCTCACGTCCCTGCGAAGGCCACGCGGCACGAGGGGCTCAGGGCGGGAGCGCAGCCCCCCGCGGCTCCCAGCCCCCGGCCCGGCCTCTCACATGCCTCCGTGTCAACAAATTCCGTTCTGCATTTATGAACTATGGAAAGTTAAAGGGAGTTTTTCGTATAAACAACTTCAGTCCGCAGGAGATGACTAGGAAGTTGCCTCTTTGTAAAGGGCTGCCACTTGAGAGGAGCTTTTTTTAAAGCTGATAGTTTCAGACACCAAGAATACAGGGTTCTGGGTCAGCACATGTACCCATGGCCAAACCAGAATTTCCCTTAAAAAAAAATATATATATATATATATATATAAAATTTATATATATACACACACACACACATATATATATGAATGCAAGGTGTCTTTCCCAACTATTCTGAAATTATCAACCAGTGTGTCTCTATCTTGGCTGTTCCTATACTTAGAAAAAAAAAGTTAAAAAATTTTTTTTTTCTTTTTACATTATAAAAAATAGAAGAGAGTAAAAATCCAGCATGCTTTACTATACAATACCACCTATACAGAAGCATCCTGGTTTCTTTCATAGGAAAAATAACTATATTTAGAGCTCAAATAGAGGTGTCCAGAATCCCCAGCATCCATTCAAGCAATGACCTTAATGAAACTGTGATAATGAGGAATATCACTGGTTAATTCTCCCAGTAAACACAAACAGCCAGCATTTAACCTTGAGGAAGTTTAAAGAAAAAAGAAAAAGCAAAGAATGAAATAGCACACTGAGATTAAGTGAAAAATCTAATCTCCTGTGCTTCATAAATATCTATATATTGCTTTCTCCCAGTATTAGCACATTCTTGGCTATTGCATTAGTCTGTCTATTCTTTCCCAAGTGCTTCTGAAGAAGTACACTTAAAAATAAACAAATACCTGGAGTAAACACACTTGTGATGCTGCTAATGGAATTCCATTAGTATTTCTGCGTATTATCTTTCATACACATAACCCCTCGTTTCGCTTTACCATGAACTGCATCCAAAGCACAGCTGGCACTTTGAACAACCCAAAGCAAAACTTAACAAATATTCATATTAAGAATAAATATTTCCTGGCTCTGATGCAGGGTGGCCAATGGCAGCTGAAATGCATCCACTCTGAAGCAGTCAGGCAACAATATTGATGTTACTTTCCATCTCCAGTAGTTCTGCTGCTCTCCAATACGGCTTCCTCTTCCAGGTTGACCCTTTCCCACCTCTAAAATCTAGGAAGATTTGCTCCATAGCCTTGAAAAGGCCCAGTTAAGGGTTCTGCCCCTTGAGACTTGCAGGCGATGACTTTAAGCATGGCTGCAGGTTTTGCAAACCATGCAGGAAAGAAAAGCTCTGCTCAACTGTTTCCAACAGACTAACACGACACCCGAGAATCCAGCTGCTTTGGGCCAGGTTATCGGAGGAAAACACGTGCAAAAGCTTAATCTGATGCAAAAAGAAAATAAGCACAGTCTTCAAAACATAAGTTTGTGCTTCCTGTTTATAAATCAAGGCAGCAAGGGAAGCAGTGAATGGGCAGGCAGAGTCATGGGGCAGTTGAGGATGGCAGGTCCAACAGGATGAGTTTATGCCCTACCCTGCTCAAGCAGAAGCATCTGCCTTCAGCTGACCACACACAAGCAGGTAACTAATAGTTCCTGGGTGATGGAGCCTGCAATGACTTTTTATTTCCCTTTGTGCTCTTGGCTTTAAATATTGCACCAGCTTTAACTGCACCAGCTTCTCCAGCAGAACTGCCTTTGAGTGAGCCTGTGTGTGCCGCCTGCTCCAGGGGCACTGCGGAGGGCAGGGCTGGCCCCTGCTTGTTCCTTCTGAGCCAGCACGACATTCTGCATAGCACAGCATCACTCTCCAAAACCCAACCAGAACAGTCAGTGAAGACAAGATTTTCCATTTGCACATGAGGAAGAGCTTCTTTGGTGTGGGGGTGAGACCGGGTGCCCCGTGCTCTGCATGTCCCTGCTGGAGCAGGGGCTGGGCTGGGGGATCCCTAGGGGTCCCTTCCAACCTCAGCCATTCTGTGGTTCTGTGATTAAGCAGATTAGCGAGAACTTTATGCACAACAGACATTTGCTGCTCAACAACGACAGCAAGAACCTGATTGATGGTAATGAGAAGCTTCAAAAAACATGTACTCAACCTCTGCACTTCCAGCTGTGTTTGCACAGGGTAGGACACACCAAAGCCAGCATGTCTGGGGAGCAGGTTCATAGCAACAGCCCTCCTTCAAACACAGGAAGGCAACTGCCTTCCTTCAGTGCATAAAGGGATACCGACTATTTGCACCAGAGCAAAACAAATGAAAGGGTTAACCAGCCTATAATAAAAGGTTGAAAACTAAAGAAGCAAAAGGAACATTGCCTGGCATGTGGGCTGCAAAAACATTTCAAAAGTCTCTTAGTGGGAGAGGACACTTAATCTTCCACTTTGCCTTCACTTAGACATATTTGTGAGAGCAGGGGAAGAGTCAAGTTATTTTTTCAAGGCCCAACAAACCCATGCTGAGTGGGGAGACATTTATTAGCTCCAAGGAACTCAAAATGAAGCATTCGAAGCACAAGCAGAATAACCCAATCCATGCCACACTGGAAACCACTCTCTGGGGTTTCACCACTCAGCCTGCTCAGGATGTGGCCCTGTTCTCATCAGATGCACTGAACAGAGCTCTGCCCTTGCAGCAAGTAAAGTAAATGAGCAAAAGCAAGTAAATGAGCAAAAAATCCAGTCAGCAATGCAAGTAAAACTTGACCCCCTCCCAGAATCGGCCATCCTCAAACCTCGTGTATTCTCAGTAAATCCCTGGGGGAAACCGACATGCCCAGGTCAGACTCGTGGGAAGGAAGAGCAGAAATCACTGGAAAGAATACTTAACCACTTTCTATAAAAGTAGCTACTGAAGCCCATTTCATAATTGAAATAATGAGCAAGAACAAAGGAAAATAGGAAAAGGTGATAGAGTAGCTCAAAGTCTAAGGAACACGAAGCTAAAACAAAAGGCTGTGCACAAGCTGATGAAGCTTCCAGCGTAATGCACTGGCAGCAACAGGGAAGAGGACTGGGAAAAAGAACTAAAGCACACACAAAAGTTTCTGCAGGATACAAATGCCGTCAGATCAGCCAAAAAATGCACTGCTAAGAGTCACTGTGCAAAGTGGGATTTCAGCGGCAGTGACGGGAACTCACTCAAGCTCCTGGAAACCAGACAACCCTTCCAGCCCACTTGCCAAAGTCTGCACGATTCCGAGCAAAAAGCGGCACAAACAGACACAGAAAGTTCTTCTGCAACCAGAGCGTTTTAACAGAAACCACACATGCAGAAAGAGGGAGAAAGGGAAACCCTACCAGCTCTCTCCGCTCATTTGGCATCTGTACCTCAGTGAATTGAGGAATTTGGGAAATAAATCTTTGATGCTGCCTTTTTTTTTTTTTTTTTTTCCCCCTGAAGTTACCACCTTTAAACCAAGCATCTAAATTTAAAGGTCTCTTTTCAGGATAAAAATACATCTATTATGTGACACAAGGGGAATTGCCGTAATAAGCCTGGCATTTGGCGGATAAAGCTTCAGCCTAGAAAATGTAATTGATTCTTGAAGCAACATAATTTTGACACAGAGAGTTTAGAAAGCGGCCTCCTGGCTCAGGATGTCTACTTAAATTTGTTACTGCCATAATCAGTAATACTCAGACACGAATTATTTTTAGTTATTTCTCTCAAGGGTGTATTTTTAAACAGACCTTGGTAGGTAAATGGAAGTAATGAAATAAATGTTCCCAAGAATAGCACAAAACCATTCAGGACAGACATAAGCTGCTACAGCTTGTGCTCAAGCATGGCCATTAATACAAATAAAAGCATTCTGTGATGTATATAAGATTCGTATCCATCAGATTGACACATCCCCTATAGTAGCCTAACATATTCCCAGACAGCTGTCTCATCCCACAAAGTAAGGAGCAGAAATATTTATGTGATTTGTTTGAATTTTGATTCATACAAAACAAAAATACCCTTTAGCAAGGCACCTCCTGCCCCCAGGTACCCACATACTTCCTACAGATTCTTTGATCATACACAGAAACACACGTATATGTAAGACCAAGGACACCTCTCTCCCAATTACTCTTCACCATCATGGGGAGGCACGGACTAACTTTTCCATACTCATTGCAAAGTTCATTAACAATCAAGAAAGCAGCACACTTCAGTGAGGTGTTAGGGCTCAGAGGTGAGCACACTTGAAAGAGAAATTCACAGAATCACGGAATGGTTGAGGTTGGAAGGGACCAACCTCAACTGCTAGAGACCATCTAGCCCAACTCCCTGCTCCAGCAGGGACGCCTCATTCAGCAACAAGATAACGGTATCTAAAAAGGGTCAAGCAAAATAATTTTATACTGTAAATAGTTAATGCTTTCTGAAGATAAAACTACAGTAATAAAACTAGCCAGATATAGGCATTCCACTCATACCCCACTTCTGAGGAATTTATTTTGCCATTTAATATTACTTCAGGCACTAGAGGGAGCTTAGATTCCTCCACAAAGGCAAGAAAATCTACAAAAACAATTAGAAACCATTTAAATTGGACTTCAAAATGTTCAAGTCAGGTACGTTTTAAGTTACAAAAAGCTACTGTTCAAATACACAGCTAGAGATTTATTATGTCCAGTCAACACTGAATGCTTGTTCCTAAACCTCTGCCACACACCTTCAGGCACATGGAACTCGTTAACTTTGTTGTCCTCGTTGCATATACGAGTAGATGTACTGGAAAGCTAAAAGAATGAGATGCCAAAGGAACCATATTAGAGTGGTGTTTCATATTCTTGCTTTTTAGGGGCAAAAATATGCTCTGCCTTGCTAGCCAGAACAGCAGGAGCGCAAGTCCGTCCTCATTGTGCTTTATCATTGCTCATGTTTTGCTGCACTTCACAAAAGACTCAAGTGTTAAGAGCATACAACCCTCCGTATCAATTAATGCAACATTCCCTGAAAAGCAGGTGGGAAACAGGAGCGGATGGGCAAGTTCTACATCCTAAGCTTCGCGTTTACAGCTAACAGGTTCTGACAGGCGCAGGACTCTGAGGAAGCAGCTCCCCCTGCTCGCACGTCTGCAGGAGCAGCTTCCATCAGAACCAGCCATACATCAAATCAATACTGAGCCAGCCTTTGATAATTTGTGAAATGAAGCCTTAGAGCAATGAGATTTTAGTCCAAATGATGGAAAACAACAGAGGAATAGGTAGAGGTGTCAGCTAAGCTCAACATCAGATTGAGGTTAATGTTAGGTTGAGCTCAACTTTTTTTGCTGCTACTTCCTTTCCCAATAAAGGGGAAAACACGATGTTCACAGGCTTGGGGGCAGCCCAACGTTACAGGGACAGTCTGCAGGGATAAGTTATACAAATTAACATTTCTCCCCATTGACCACTTAAAGAAGGTGAAATGTGATCAGAACCATGGCAGCCCTACACATCTATATCACCTGTACTATCCTGACATCAGAGATGCAGATAAAATAACATCTGAATGCTCTGAACTAACCAAACAGTCACCAGAAGGTCCTTTAAATTATTTCCCTCAGTGTCCGTTTAGCTTGCACAGGGATAACTATTTTGAACTGCAAATAAAATCGCAAGACTGAATCTATCACAGCGCTCTACCAAAGGCCAAATTATGTTTTGTCATTCCTCCAGCAGTTATTGAAGTTCTTTACCGATACAATGCAAAATCCTCTTCTGTGAAGATGTCTTGAATTTTGTCCCCAAAGTACCTGGAAAATTGAACACGAGTCTCAAAGAGGAATCAACCAGCCCAGGTAATAGCAAGCTCCATTCTCACACCCACCTGCTTTACCCACAACGAATACGTTAAGACATAATGAAAATCATTATTTGTAGGAAGTGTGATGTTCCCAAAGCACTGTTCAATAATTTAATATTAAAAGAGCAAAGGATCAAAAGGCAGCAAGTGATAACTGATTTTGCCAGAAATGAAAATCTCCCCTCCCACCTCAGGAGACAAGCTTACAGATTCAAAACAAGTTGAGTGCTTCATCTCTTTTATTTTGTTGACAAAACTATAGGTAATATGTAAATATGATAAAAATATATGATTTTCTGGTGCGTGATGAACTCAGAAGAACAAGTTCTAAATAGTTCTCAAAGAGCTCAGTTTAAAACAAAGAAAAAAGAAGATTTTCAGAAGTTTTATACAGGTTTTTCAGGTTTTCAGAAGTTTTATACAGGTCATGGGAACAGTGGCAAATCTAACTTCTACAGCGTGACACTGTTAACTTCATTTCTCACAGCCTTGAGAAATGAAACAAGCCACAACCGTTTTACCTGTACAGGTTGACAAAATGCTTGCCCAGGGAAAGAGCTCCAGAGTGTAAATCCAAAATAGAAGCCTGGGAAAAAGAGGCAAATGTTAAAACAAACAAACAAACAAGAGGGAAAAGGAGCATAGAAAGCTTTGTCATTATGTAACTATGACCTTAAATAACTATCCTAAGTCAACTTTTTTGCAACTTTTTTTTTATCCTAAGTTATTAGCTTTTAAGATGGTTCCCAATATTAATGCTTATTTTGTCTTACTATTGCAAGCCTCCCTCAGACTGTTGTGATATATTGAGACATGCGCACACACACACATATATATACATATATGTATGGACAAAAGATTAAAATACTACAGACAAGAATTTCAGGAATAGCAGTCCTGTGTCATTCTGTGACATAGAGAACTGCCAGTCTTCCTGCATGGCAAAGGATACTGCCTTCCTGGATCCCTTCTTCAAGGCACTCCCCCTCCTCACCGAGATGGATAGTTTTCCAAAACGTGTCAAGTGCTTGAATAGCAGCACTAATACTTACTTTATTTACCACTTGTTACTAAAAACTACTCCCTCACAGTTCCCGTGCACTTCTCTCATTAAATACTACAGACATGACAGTCTGCTTAAAAGAACAACTACAACTCTAAATTTTGCTAGACTCAAATGATATATTTAAAAATATGAAATAAATCTGATTGCTGCAAAAGATGAAAAAGTCATTTTTTTTTCATTTACAAATTAAATGCATTCTCCCTCTGATTCAAGTTAAACACTTCTGTTTACCTCAAGGCTGAACTAAAAGGACTGAGATGCAGATTTGCTAGGGCAGAGAGACACCTCGCCGGACAGACCTCAACTGTCTTGAGCTTCAGTACTGCAACAGAGGAACCTCACTGAAGTTCCCATTTAGAAGTGAGACATAACAACAACCTTCCTTTAATAAACTTTATCCAAATCATTTTATTCAGCCCTGAATCCTTTAAAATGTATAATGAGTTGCTTCAATGGACAGCACAGGAGCTTTTCAAATCTCTCCTTCTCAAAGAAGTTCTCCAAAAGCCACAAACAGCTGCAGGGAAAAGTCATCTCACACTCATCTCGGAGCAGCTCTCAGGCCAATCTTTGCTCAAGAATCAGTAAAAAATAAGCAAACAAAAATGCCTCTCAGGTACTTGCAGCACGTTTCCTAAGCACACACAGGTGCTTCCTCAAGCCGCAGAAGCTCACAAGCCTGTGGGCAAATCATTCCAGCACCATTTCCTGCACTGGGAAGGATGCCTTGGTGGAAGCTGGTGGTGTCACCAGCATCACTTCAGCTTCACCAGTCTGCTGTCCGGGTAAGTGGTCCCCGTTTGAACCCCCTGCAAAGGTTATGTAAAAATGGTAGGAACAATGCAACTGCATATACCCAACGCATCTGCTTCTGAGAACTTCCAGGAAAACTACCCCAATGTCCTGGCTTACAGAACTTCTGCAAATAGGAAACCATATGAGGAAGAACTTCCTTGCTGTGGAGATGCCAGAGCCCTGGCCAAGGCTGCCCAGGGCGGCTGGGGAGGCTCCTGCTCTGCAGATCTCCCCAACCCGCCTGGATGGGACTGGGTGCCCCGAGCTCTGGGTGTCCCTGCTGGCGCAGGGGCTGGGCTGGGTGATCCCTAGGGGTCCCTTCCAACCTCAGCCATTCTGTGATTCTGTAAAACTGGACTCCCTTCAAAAGTACAAATCCAGGTGCTTTCAGACCTTGATTACTGTTCCTTTCCACTTGCTTGATAAAAGGATCCAGAAAGGACATGCAAGTAATCAGCAGATGCCAGCACACAGCATAAAGCATCACCTTGCCCAGTTTACAAAGAGCCACAGGCCCTTACAATGCCTTTGGTTAGGATCAGAGCAAACTATTACCTACATAATCACTGCTACAGCAATTCTACCTTGTTTCTTCTTTCCTTGAAACATTTACTTAAGATACAGAAAGAAAACAGCTGACAAGCCACCTGGAAGAGAAGATGCAAAGCCCATTTCCACCTTTATCTAGAGAGGCTGGTAGAGCTCGAGACCTTCCCCATTCTCCAGTGCCCACGCTCAGGCTGGGAAAAGGGAAGAGCAGCAGAGCTCTCCATTCCCACGTCTTCCTGGGCAACACCAGACTCGGGTTCTCAAAACAAGAGCAACTTCGAGAGCTTCTCTGCTCAGATCTTGAGAGCAGGACGCAGTTCATGCCTTTTAAAATTTATACCAATTATTTACAAGGCATAAATGTAACTAATCTAGTTTATATATCCTTCAGATTTCAGGAGATGCGGGCAATTACTGTGGAGATTGAATGGAATATTTGAATATGGTGCCTGATACAAGTTCATGCCAAGCACAGAGCAGACACAACCCATTCCTCCCAAGCCGTCTCGTATAAATCCAGTCACACTGACACACACTTGTACAAGAACAAAGTTAAGTGATGGACACCCTATCAAGTGGCAGCTCCTTGCAGAAGATATTAAAGAGGCTAAACGTGAAGGATGGAAACTATGTGCCCTGTAGTAGAGGTAGGTGGCAGGGGTGAAAGGCAAAGCCCTATGCAGAAGCTTTATCCTCTTCCAGGAAAATGCAGAATGGGAAGCATTTTGAGGACTTCAAGGCCTGGGTGGGAGAGCTGAAGGCAAAGCAAGGAGTGACACCACGTACAGAAATACTGGTCCACACAGGAGTCTGCGTGCACACAACAGAAACCCTTGCTGGGATAATGGCTACATGCTCTGTTTGCTTCTTTCACTGACCAAGAAATTTAATTTTCTCTGCAAAAGGCAAGTCCAGTTAACTACTCCTACCATTTTTGCTGCAATGCAGGAATCAAAGGAGAGCTGCACTACCAAGTTTCTCTTCTGGTGCTTCTAAAAACATGCCCATAGACTCGATAATGAGTCAAGTTTCATATACACTGGAGAGAAGTTACGATGACAGCACCTAAGATGTGAACGAATGAGTCATGAATAAAAAAGAAACCCAAACAGGGGGAGCCTGCAAGAAAATATAAGGTAGGGACTAAAGGGGAAAGTCATTATCTCTACAGAGAAGAAAAAAAATAAAGGCAACCAGTATCAAAGTAGCTAAAGCAAATGACATTCTGCGAATGAGAGAAAGAACAGAGTGCAGAACTATTTTACAACTGCAGTCTGCAGAGACCTACAGAAGAAAGAAGCTCATGAGTGGAAGCAAACACGTGCCCTTGCTTGGATTCTGTTGGGAGTTAGACTAGAGGACTGTAATGGCCTCTTCCAGTCTCCATGCATATATATATATATGCATAGAAAAATATACATATGTGTGTGTATATGTATACATATATACATGTGATGTATATATTACATGATATCTATATATGATTCATACACACACATACATATTTATGAATCTAAGAACAATCAGAAAGGAAGACTGGAGCAGGTAGCATCAGTAGCTTGGATGTCTGCCAGGATCTTCTCCACACAAATGGATGGAGAGGGGAACCCAAACGTGGTTCGTTACACTTCAGTTCTCTGAGGAAACCAGGAGAGGGGCAGTCAAAGAAGAACCTATTGCAGATTTAGCTCTTCAAACTACACCAAGCGACACACACACGTGGCATCAAAATTTAAGCCATATGACTGACAGAGGTCAGACACGTGGCTGGGAAGAAAGGAGAAAGATGCAAACGTAGTCAGTACTACAACAGGAATTTCTGGAAGCTTAATTAGGAATGGTTATGGGCTCAAATTGTCTAGCAAAAAATGAAATTAAAGAAGAGAAACAAGGAATTGCTTAAGCAAATCTTCAGAAAAAAGCAACAAACCCCATGCAATCCAATACACCTGAAGCTTGGAGGCAAATATGCAATGCAGCTAGACGAAGTAAGACTTGAAACATTTTGTGTGCTATCCAGATGACAGATTTAAAGAGAGGATAAAGGCTCCAGGACAGACAGACGGCTTCATCTACACACCATCAACATTTGACAATGTCTGGGAGCCAAGATAACAATAGCAGGAATTGATTCCCTCCATGACATGAAGACTAGACCTGCATACACCCCACAGAGAGAGAGGTAGAACAGGGAAAAGAAAGCATGAAAGAATACAAGTAAAGGGACTATGTCCAAAAGCTTCCCCTAAACACAATCCCCAGGAAACAGCGGGCAACATCTTCTGATGTTTATCCATTATTTTGGACAAAGCCCCAGTGCAGCCTCACACAGCTTCTGTCTCGCACCTCTCCCCATGGAATAACAGCACTCGGTGACTTTCTCACATTCGCACATCACGAGAAGCACAAGATCTGGATGATAGCACAGACCTCCCCGAGGACATCGGATTTCTTACAGAACTTTATCTTGTTGCAACGATAGAATCTTCCTGTCCCCGGCTTCTCTCTCTGCTTTCAAAGCGCACGCAGCGAGGCCTCCAAGATGATTCAGAGAGCGGATCTGTATCTGTCAGCAAGCCTGGCTTGTTGTCCCCATAGCCCAGCTCGGGAGCTCAGCTCTTGGCCAGCGCGCACTCTGCTCATCTCTCACCGTACTCATGTCTCCCCTCAGGCCGCCCTGTCTCTGCTTGCCCAGCTCCCTCACCCTCAGCTGCTCACTCACTCTCTGCTCTCCATGGTCCAGGCCCATGAAGCCCATAAAACCATCTCCATTCTGTGCTGAACACTATCCTTTCAATTCCTCTTTGTGGAGTCTAATGAAAATCACATCTCGGTTCCAAGAGAAGGAGACAGAAAACGATCCTCTTGACAGGAGTTAAGCAGCAGATCTAAAAAAGGCCCCGTTACCTAGTCAAAATGGCAAGATTTGCAGTCACAAAGTTGAAACATCCAAGGGATCCTGACTGAGTCAACAGAGAACATTCCATCTCTGAAAGATGCTGTTTTAGACCGGCAACACTGCCTAAGTTTCTCAGTTTACATTTTTCACACGCTTCCTGGCAATCCTAAGTACGATAACATCTTATTTTTTCAGCAAAAGACATGGCTTTGTTTTCATTTTTTTAACCTTTTTCATTTTAAAGGTTTTCATTTAAAGCTCTACATGAGATATTACACAATACTTCTTGTCACCGCACAAAACCAATGTCTAAGTGACAGTCGTGCTCCACTGGGATTTAGCTTCTCAAAACAAGCAGTCAAACCTGTGAGTTCTGCTGCAGTAACCGATTCCAAAGGCAGAAGACAAAACCATGCCCTAAAACAGAGAGTTCAACAGAGGCACTGGAAATGCTTGGCCGCATAACATGGAATGCATCAGCTGTACTGGTGTCCTTTATTTTACCACTAGCAGAGGGAAGGAAAACATTGAGGTAAATTGTTCCCAAATCTGAATGTAAGGACAAAAATCTCCATTTCAGCTCCCCTCCCCACTAGCCCTCAAATGAATTTATAAGTAAAAGGATGTTAAAAGTGAGTGGGTACTGCTTACCCCTCCATCAGATCCTCCCAGGGAGAGGCCTCTCTCCGCTATCCTGTAGGCAGAACAGTAACCTCAGGTGAGGACTGATTTGTTTTTTAATGCCATTACTTACAACATACAGCTCTTCAGTCAATGCCAGTTGACACATCACATGTACCCTAACTGAGTGGAAAGGAGAAGCTGCTGTTTATTTGCAAACTTTTAAATCGTGGAGCCTGTCGTGGAAAAAAACAAAAAGTCTCTACATTGCACAACATTTCTGAGCTCAAAGTTCTTTTTCATAAATCTCCCAAAACTCTCCTCGAAAAAGTTGGTTGTCAAAGATATCCTAAGCAAATAAGATAAACACACACTTTTTTTAAAAAATTACTATTTTAAATGGCATAACACAGAGCTGCTGTATCAAAAAAGGAGCCTAGATTTTGAAAAGGCTGAAGACCAGCCTGAGCAGTGAGCCAAGCACCACACCAGCTGCACGCCAGCCTAGGGCCACGGTGAGTTACAGTGGTTATTTCCCCTAGGTGACCGCTGAGTACAGAGAGCACTCAGCTCACTCTCCTAACTCCATAACCTGCTAGTGTCTCCTACCGCTTGATCAAACCCACCTCTCTGTATTCATAGAAGACGCCACACAGTCAGCACCAGCTCCTGACCATCCACAAAGAGATGAGGCTAGAAGAAGGTTTGGCTGTTTTGTTGTTTTTCAAGATCAGGTGGAACAGAAGGCCAAGTGAAAAATCCTTTAAAATCCATTTAATTCAGAGAATACCACCTTCCCTTTGGATGTGAATTATTCTCCACAGCCCACATGCCACCCACTGAACTAGCCAGATTCTATATGAAACAGCCCTAACTAAAGCAAAAATGCAAAATGGCTCTAGAAAATAAGCCCGTTTATGCTTTAGCCTGTTTAATCCCTCTCCTTAGTACTTCAGCTAATAAGCTTTGTGCCATAGCTACACCTTAAGCACAGGCTCACCATCAGCATGAGCTGCTTCCTCTTCAACACAAACTAAAACCCTTGTAAAAAGAAAGAGAGATTTACCTACGGATTCTTTCAGCTTCCTCCCGAGTGATCACTGCATCGGTTACTCCTCTCCCGCACTTCCTCGGGGTACAGCCTGCAGCATGAAAAAAAACAGAAAAAGAAACAAGATAATCTGTCAAAAGAGGTTCGGAACAAGTCTCAATAAATACCCTCCTACTCCCTTTTCAGATTCACAACATCCAGAAGGAACATCACTTATCTCAAAACATTTTAGATCGTTCCAAATAAAAGAAAGACCTCAGTTTCAGTGGGTTTTGTACCTCACCTCCTAGAGAGACCAGTCAGGCCACAGATATACTGGAGAAGCACAAACAAAACACCAGATTTACGGGGCTGTGCCACACAGGACCCAGAGCCTCTGACCTTTAAGTTAAACAAAATGCAGAGCAACGCTGGGCCTATAAAAATAAACTGTTTTTTTCTGTTGTCCTGAAAATAATTCCTGGCCTCATTTAATTTTCTTAAGAAGAGTCTGCTGCAAATTTGTTGCTCAGTTTTTTTATTACAATAAACCAAATATAGAATTCAAACTGACTCACTGATGTCAGCTTGCAAATCAACTGCTTAGAGCTGTTTAGTAAGGCTATAGTAGACACACATACACATCCTTCTAGTTATACAGAGATATATAGACATATAAACCTGGTTTTGATGCAGAGAAGCATGGTCCTGGCCCAGCAAAGCTCCAAGAGGTATTACAGTTAATTCGCACTGTATCTGCATCCCTGATTCAATTTGCTCTAATTCAGTGACAGCGGAAAAAACTCTTGGGATAAGAAGAAAGAGCGGAAGCCTCACAAACAGGAGGGGGAATCGCTGCTTCACCAAAGGAAAATTTAAAACATGAATAAAGAGTTCAAGCTATGAAGGAGATATTACAAATAACGGGGGTTTCTCCATAGATACTTCTCTGTATAGTATAGCTTACTCTGCTATTTCATATATTAACACACAAGGAAATTAATTCAACTTATGTTTCTGTTTCGACCATACATCATTCAGTTTGTTAACAAAGATTCCTGCTGGCAAGTGCTGAGAACTTCTGTGTTTGCCCACTGCAAAAGCAACATTAACCTAAGAAAAGAGTGAATCAGAATCGCAGACTGATGCTCTGACCACACAGTTGGGGTGAGAAAAAGCAGAATAAAACCAAACAAACATGCAGAAGAATCAGGAGGAGGCCTGGAGCACTCTGTAGGTGGTGTCTACACAAATACCTCGAACAGCAGCTTTTTAAACAGTATTTTTAATATCAAAAGCTTATGGGAAGAAAAGCCAGCAGAAGAACTGCAGATAAAGAGCATATGCAAGTTCTTATGGAATTAGAAGTCCAGTTCAAAGCAATCTTTAGACAACAACACAACTGAATTTTAAGCCCCCAGTGACCCTGGGCTCTGTGCTGGGGAAAATCCATGCTTGGATGCAAAGCACCAGGCACGTTTGGGTGAACGTGTTTCTGACCCTGGCCATGCACTCGCTCCTGCGGCCCCACGCTCCTCTCTGAGCATCAGCTGCTCGTCAGAAGCCCATCGAAGGGGCAAAGTGTGCCCGAAAAATCAACCCGTTCGCCCGTGCATGTCAAAAGCATCAGTCTACTCCCATCAAAAGCAACTAATTGAAACGACGACCATAACATGATGGAAAGCAAAACCTGTCACAGGGCGAGTGCCTTGTATGAATTCAGGCTCTGTTCCAGTGGATGCACCCTGGCTACATCTCTGGGAGGGATTCAAGTCCCTCCAGCATTTCAAGACAGAAGCAAAACAAAGATGAGAGGTTCATCTTTTCACACTGACCCAGATGAGTGGTTCAGTACTGACAACAACAGACTGACCTGTATGCACTATTTCCTTGCTTAGGGAAGAAGAGGAGGCCACTTGGAGACTTCAGGTTAAACCTATGTTAAAGGCACCACATCGGACTGCCTAGGCTGGCACTAGCACCCCGAGCCGGGCCCTGCCTTCCCCACGCACTCCTGGGCATGCACAGACGTGGTGCTCCCTGCTCGAGCTCTCCACAGTCATTTTTCACATTTCAGTTATTCACACATCAAAACCAGCCCTCCCCACGGATCAGCCACCACACTGAGGTGGGGTCAGTGAGCAACGGGCCCTGCCACCTGACTGCATCATAGCCCAGAAACCTCAACACATTTTGGGACCATCCGGCAACAATCCGCCGAGGGCAGGTGAAGGTGTGAGCTCCAGGGAGCGCACACTCCACTACTTGAGGATGGTGGCAGAAACGAGCAGCCCAAAACAAAGGTAGATGTTGTTGATGTTATGGTCCTGAGCATCCAGGGCGCCCCGGCGGAGCAGAACCCAGCACTGCAGCAGCAGCGAAGCAGAACCACTGTCCCCGCAGCTCCCTTTCCTTTTCATGACCCTATGAATGAAAGGAGGAGAGAACAGAAGCGAAACAAGCTCTTCTTCACAAACTGTAACATCTTGGGGAAACGCAAACAAACAAAACCCACAAAACCAAAACCACAGGGGCTTTGTAGGGGTAGGTTGTTTTAAGTTCCAGGTTCGGAATTGGGAGAGGGAAGAGAAGGGAACTTCTGCACCATATTCCAGGCACACTGTAAATTTTTTTTTTCCTGGATTGCGGAAATTTAGATAGAGTTTTTATGGTCATTCTGTCCCTTCTAAAGCATTTAAATCCAGGAATCAGCAATTTGCAAGTCCAACGCTGCCGAGCACACAATAAAAATTCAAGCAGTGGAAGCTCCGTGTTCATCCGGAGCCCAGCAGCGCAGCCATTCTGAACAGCAACAAGTGGCAGCCAACAAACTACCTGCTCCTCACATTAAAAAGCACCCATTTCAGACAGCTCTGCCTTGAAGGGCTCCAATACGGGATCAGCAGTGACAGATTAAATCAGATACTCAATTCTGAACATCAAGCAGCTTGGAGGCTGACTGGGAAGGATGAGACATCCCTGCCTGCAGGCTGGCAAGCGGGGCACAGGCAGGAACAGCCACCAAAGCTGCACGGACAGAGGCAGCCACGAGGAGCTAATCTTGGTTCACTTGCCATGCATTTAGTTAATTAGTAATCCTAGGATCTCCTCAGAGCTTTGCAGAACAATCATCGTTAATCACAGATCACACAATGCATTTTACACACTGCACCTAAAGTTGACAACTTTATTCCTGGCACAACTCTACCTGCAGATTGCCACAAGTGTGCTTGATAAAACTTGATTGCCCTGTTCTAAAACAGGATTAAAAAAAGACTGAGGTAACAGAGTGATAGGAAAGTGAGGTTTTAAGGACTCCAGGAGAAAGCTGAACACAGGAAAGCAATGAAATTCTTTCAAAAGACAGAGATAAAAAGGGGAAATGACTTTCCTTCTGTCACTGAAAAAAAAGTCTCTTTAATGTTGGAACGACAAAGAAAACTGTCTTTGAGATAAGGGGAAAGGGACAGTCAAGAAGAGACTTAGCAGAAACAGGAATATCCAGAGGAGAGTTTCAACACTCCAAGGACAAACTCATCTGAATATAGAAATTTGGCTTTGTTTTAAAACGACATTCTCAAAAAAAGGAATCCAGCAAAGACTCATAATTACAGAAGAGGTTGGTACTTTGCGTTTCCAGCAGCAAATAACAGCAGAGGCCTTTCCCTTCAGGAAAGGTTGGTACTGGGGAACCAAAGTTTTGCAAAGTTACTTGGCTAAAGAGGACAGGCAGAGCACGACCAGCATCTTTGGTGAAGAACCGGCAAGAACAGCCTTCGGGGCAGGAGATCTTCTGAAGGCAACAGCAGACCATTTTGCCAAGCCGAGAAGGAAGAGAGAGTTCAGCAAAAAGCCAGTCACGAACCAGCGCTAAGCACAGGAAGGATCAGAACAGTAAGTCTGTTTATTTGAAAGCAAATTTAGCATTTAAAAAAAAAAAAAAAAAAAAAAGTGGCTCACTTTTGTGCAAAAGACCTTATAGACATTATAGATGGGAGCACTGAATGGAGAAGAAAATACTCAGAGAACGTGTACTTGCTGGAAGTACTTTATCTTCTCCCGCAAATATACTAAGCTAAAAGCTTGGCCTCTGGCAAGTAACGCCTCAAATTTCTGTATTAAACGTTTCCTGGCGGAGAGCGCTGTGAAAATAAACTCGCTGCTACGTGACGTGAACCGCTGCATCCACCGAAGCAGCCTGCAAGCTCAGCTGCATCGGCCCCACCTGAAGCAGGGACAAGCACCTAAATAGAAAGGAGAACGTGCACCGGTCACCGAGGGCTGACGGAAACGGGGCCAGAACCGGCGGCTGGGGACACGGAGCCAGAGCAGAGAGTGAAGCCCAGTGCGGGGACAGACGGAGATGTGCAGCGAGCAGAGCGCCCGGAGGGATCCAGTTTGGCAGGGAACACGTTTCACCGCCCCACGAAACCACCAGGAACGCACGGAGCGGGCTCCACAGGACAGGGAGGAAAGCCTGGCCGCCACCACCCTCTCGTGGACACGGAGTAAAAGGCAGGGAAAAAAAAAATAAAAAGAAAAAAGTTCTGCGAAGTTCTTTCTCACAGTGCGGATTCAACTCGCTGGCAAAGGGAGATGTTCAGAGGGGTTTAAACCCGCCGATCTCAGCCCGAAAGCCGCACGCGGGGGGAGCCCGGCGGGCCGGTACCTTCGTGCCGCCGCTGGCGCTCGTAGTCGGCGGAGCAGGGCACCTCGACGAAGCGCAGCCGCAGGCGCTCCCCGCGCCGGGCCAGGGCCGCCGCGCCGCCCTCCTCGGCGCCCAGCGAGCTCCAGGCGAGCAGGCCGCCC
>NW_020456032.1:1074535-1097632 GCF_003342845.1 Nothoprocta perdicaria | reverse complement strand
TTCCGTACGCGGGGCCGCTGGAGCGGCTGCGGGCGCCGCACGCCTACAGGTAGCGCGGCCGCGAGCGGGCCCCGGGGCGGCCAGCGCCGCCCGCCCCGCTCACGGCGCCGCCTGTGCCCGCAGCGCGGAGGAGCTCGCGGCGCTGCTGCGGCTGGCCAGGGCGCAGGGCCTCGAGGCGGTGCCGCTCGTGCAGAGCTTCGGGCACATGGAGGTGAGCGCGGGCCGGGGCCGGGGCCGGGCGGCGCCTCCGTTCCCGCGGTGCCCGCCGCGCCACGCGCCGCTCTGCCCTGCAGTTCGTGCTCAAGCACCGGGAGTTCTCGCACCTGCGCGAGGTCAGCGCCTTCCCCAACGCCCTCAACCCGCACCGCGAGGAGTCCCGCCGCCTGCTCGCCGCCATGATCGACCAGGTCGTGGCGCTGCACGAGGAGCTGCGCTGGCTCCACATCGGCTGCGACGAGGTGGGGCCGGCCCGGGGCCCCCCTGTGTCCCCGGCGGGGTCCCCCTGTGTCCCCGGCGGGGTCCCCCTGTGTCCCGGGGCCCCCCTGTGTCCCCAGCGGGGCCCCCCTGTGTCCCCAGCGGGGCCCCCCTGTGTCCCGGGGCCCCCCTGTGTCCCCAGCGGGACCCGGGACGGCTTCGCGTCGAGTTTCGGGACAGGAAACATCAGCCAGGGTGGAAAATCTTTCCAAGGCTTCACGATTCCGTCACTGTAGGATGTCACTCTTCCTGATCTGTTCTTAGCCCCGGGTATTAGAGGCAGTTGCTTAAAGCCAGCTCGACATTTGATTTTATGTCAAATGAGGGTTTAAACTGAGATATTAGTTGGAAACATTCTGCAAGAGTCACGTGAGTTTTCATATAGGACGTTGGATTATTGCTCTGGATAAGTTTTAAAAGCAAACTCCTAAAGTGGGGAGTGTGTTTTGTCCGTTATAGTAGTCTCAAGTTTTCTCTTTTCTCAGGGTTTCCTAAAACTCTTTCTAAAGCTTCCTGGATTTCCTAAAGCTCTGGGATGTGGAGCCAGAAATGCCTTGTGATTACCCTGGCAGTATTGGCATTAGTTCAGCGCTAATGATGCTAATGACGTGGTTAGATAGGGACCTGCCAGCTTTTATAAAGCAAGATATTGCCTACATAGAATAAACATGTTTTAGGTAAAATGTGTTCTGAAACAACAGAGTTTAAATGCAGATCCGTCTTAGCAGGCCCAAATCCTCTATCTGCCTAGGAATAAATACTTCTGCTCAGTTCTGCTTCCTAAGTTAGGTGTAGATTCATGTACAAAATTGCTGCCATGATCCAGAACCCTTAATTGATGTAAATCAGGACCTCTTGAATGCCAGAATTCTGGAACCAAGTAAAAATTGGTGAGAGCAGCTCCCTCAAGGGCAAACTTTCCAAAGATGCATCCAGGATGCCTCAATTTTTCTTTAGATATTTTTGTTCCTGTAGGAACATTTCCTTACTTGACATGGTCAGTCTCCCACCACTGACAGAGATGTTTGCAAGGCATCAACCTCAAGAGATGGTGTGAGATAATTCACACAGTAGGTCACATCTGTGCGATAGCTATTCCGTTATAATCGTATGATTCCTTGCCCCGTGTCAGACTTGGTCTCCCTCATTCCTGGATGAGAAGTCAGGATTATTGGTATTTTAGGTCTACTACCTTGGTGAAGGAGAGGAGTCAAAGCAGTGGCTGCAGCACCAGGAGAACACGCCAGAGAAGCTGTGCTTGTCGCACATAAAAGCAGTCGCAAGTTATGTGGCCTCGTCCTACCCGACTGTGACGCCTATTGTGTGGGATGACATGCTGAGAGGAATTAGTGAGGAAGTGCTGTCAGGTACGTGGGCAGTGATGGGGTGACTGGTGGCAGTTTTTTAGCATTCAGAAAAGTTTACACAAACATTTGAAAAAGACTTGTTGGCAGCTGAAAATAATGAAGAAACAACTATAGGACAGGTGAGATACGGCCCATCAGACTAGAAAGCAGAGACACACGTTTAGTGCTTGTGTGTATAAATTGTAGTTCTGAACTCCTTGGAGTCAAAGGACTGAGAAAGGGATGGGCTTGAGATGAAGGGGTTTTCTGATGAATTGACCCTGTTGGTCCCCATGGTTGGGGTTTCAAGGTGTAAAAGGACTTGGCCCCAGCACATGAACTGAATCTTCATCTTGGCCAGGCTGAAAGGACACATGAAACTTCAAATGGAGAAGAGGTCTAGTGACAAACCATATGTAGTTTTATTTATGTGTTACTGCACCGTTAATATTTATATAGTTCTTACCTTTAAATGGCCTTTTTACCCGACTTAATACTGTTCCTTCCAGAGTCTGGGGTCCCACAGCTTGTGGAGCCAATGATATGGGACTATGCAGCAGACCTAGACGTGGAGAGCAAAGGTTTGTAGTTCTCAGCAAAGCCTTGATACCAATAGAACAAAATAGCCAAAACAAAGTAGTAGTATTAAAACATACTGTAGCTTGACATCTTGTCTAACTGCATGTAGTTTTACTATGTGAATGTTTTTGTGTTTATATATGAGGAATTTTTATTGTATGCTGCTCATTTTTGGGGAAGAAGAGGGTTACAGAATTGCTGAAGGGAGAACAAGAGGTTTTCAGAAGCACTGTGGGGTTGGTTTTTTTTTTTTTGTTTGTTTTTTTTTTGTTTTTTTTGTTTGGGTTATAAATTTTTTTTTCTCCTTATCTCACGTTAAAATCGGTACTGGAATCAGTACCACTGGGCAGGAAGGTCTGCACTGAACAATTCTTAACAATTCTTCAAAAGAAGCTTCAATGCTTCATACATCTACAAAATTCAAAACTAAAAACTCCCAATCAAAGATGGATCAGCCATCCAATGTATGCAAATATTTACTTGTTGAAACATGTCAGATGTTGCGTGTTCTCATTACACACCCACTTCTCGTAGCATTGCAACAATTTAATCATTCAAGGGAAATAGAATGTCATACCAAGGCATGTGAAATCAGGAAGTCAGTAAAAACACTGAAAGAGGCTTCCAAGGAGGATGTCAACTCTCTGTCCTTGGAGATGCTCCAATTCAGCAAGGCCCAGTGCACCCTGCCGTAATTGGACCTGCTCTCACTAGATGACCTGTGGAGCTTATCTCCAACCTTTGTGGTTCCATGGTTAACTAAGTCTAATCACTCTCTACTTCCTGGAGAAGAAAAAGAACTAGATATATTTTACAGTAGAGGAGAAAGTGGTAGACAGACTCAGTCCAGAGGTATTTTCCAAGAAATAAACCCTTCAAGTCTAATTATGTGAGACAGCAAATAAAGATACAACTCCCTTTGAAATACTTGAAGAGAGTCTAAGTTCTATAGAGAAGTGAGGGTTACCTGTCTCTCTTAAAGCAAATAATACGTATGACATAGGTGTAATATCAGTAAAAATGAGCCAGCTGCTCCCATCCTAAGAAGCCTCATGGCTCCCTATCCAACAGAAGAGTTCCAAGCTCAGAATTCCTTTACCTGGAGCATTACAGTCTAGGCTGAAAATGCAGAAAGAATAAATGTGCTGTAAACTTTCTTTTGTGTCTTATTTCAGTGCTTCTCATAGAGAAGTATCGTAGATGTGGCTTCTCCAAGGTGTGGTTTGCCAGTGCCTTCAAAGGAGCTACAGGAGTGAATCAGTCTCTGACTTTTATAGGACATCATTTAAAAAACCATCTTCAGTGGCTGAAGGTGGTAAGTAACACCCCTGCTGACGTGATCCAAGGTATTGCACTGACTGGCTGGCAAAGGTAAGAAACTTTTTTTTTCCTTTTTTTAATGTATATTTCCAAGAATTGCATGAAAGCAATCTTATGTTCAAAAAACAACAAAAAAATAACCCCTCCAAAACAGGTGCTAGGAAGCAGGAAATCCTCATGAGAACTTTTGCAATCCTGCAGTCGCTATTGGTGGAGTATAAATGGAGTATAAATTCCTGAATTCCATTCAACCCCTGCTGCAGCATTAATCAGCAGGCTCCAACAATAGTGAAACGGCTTTGAAGACTTGACTGCACTTTGTGCCACCATGGACTACTTTTAGATGCTGCTACTACTTTAATCCACAAGAGTTGTGTGTAGGGAGAAGTGTATCAAAGTAAGAATGGAATAAAAGGTTTTCACACATCAGTCAAGTAGTCTGAAGAAGACCGAAGACCTGGATTCCCATTTCTCACTGCAGTTTAGCTCGAGTTGGTCATTTTTTGCTATTTGTTGTCATTAGAACAGGAATGTTGAGTTTCAAGAAGGCAGTTTCTCTCTTCTAAGAGAGAAACTTCTCTCTTCTAAGAGAGAAACTGATGTTTCTAAAACGCTCTGATTTAGTGATTGAAGTATTAATGCTTCCTAGTGTGCTAAGGTGTTTTAATGGCAAAATGTCTAATTCATTAATGCTTTCCTGTTTAGGTACGATCACTTCTCTGTTTTGTGTGAGCTCTTCCCTGTGGGCATTCCATCATTGGCTGTTTGCCTGCAGGCACTAAAGAACGGTACCTATGGACAGTTTTATTCTCTCTAAGCTAAAGCCTTGGCAAAAGAATGACGTGGCCTTGCCCCAAGGTCAGCACAGGCTTGTTGTGAAATTGTTCAACTGATCGTGGCCTGAATTGCAAACAATAAATTGTGCGCCTGGCGTGACGCAGATGGTGGCAGCTGCCGAATTTGCAGTAGGGCAGGGGTAAAGCCCTGCAGCCTGTGTATTTAAAAATAGCCCTATTATATACGTTGTTATAATGTCTTAACCCACCGTTGGTACAATCTGCCCTGTACTTGGGAAGCTGACTTGGCACATTGACAGTACATAACTGAGACTGGTTATAATTGGACCCTGCTTACTTGGAGAAGTTGTCATTTTAACTCAGTTTCTAAAATCTGATAGCGGAGGCAAATATACTATCTGGTAAATGCTTCCAGTAGTGTGTGTGTATAGATAGATAGACACAGAATTTCTTTTCAAAAAAAGATTTATTTTTCAACAATACACAAAACCCTAAGTACTCAGAACAGAAAGCTACTATCTAGACAGTGCTTTAGCTAGCCCAAGTAATCTCTGAATGATGCTTAAGATGCCATCCCCAACTAAGCCCTATGTCCTTCCCCCACCATTCCCCATCCGAGCATTCCTCCCCATACAATCCCCACCAATTCCATTGTCTGTTTCCATTTTTACTTTCTAAAAATCTTCATCCAGGGAGAAGAACTAGGCCAATACTGAGTACTCTAAGCAAAATGCACATAAAGAGTATTTTTTTTTGCATTAGGCTCCTTCTATATCCTCCCACTGTCTTCTGCCCAGGTGGTTATTCCGAAAAGGTTAAAGAAAATGTGGAAAAGCTCCTGGGAATGTCTAATCTGGAAGTTGATACTTTCATGAGGTAAAATGCCAGCTATTCAAATGCTTTTTATTATGTGCTACGTTCAACAACTAATGGATTTTGTTTGGGCAGCACAAGTTCGGGGACCTTTCCGGGGAGCAACATCCTCGCACTTGTGACACAAATTAGTTTCTACCTCAGATCATCAGTGGATGAACTTCTCGAAAGGAACAGGTAATAAGCTTTATGTTGATTCTCTTGCTGTTTACCAGAGTGCGGGAGTTATATTTTCCAGAAATGAGGATATACATTCAAATAAATCCAGCAAAGTGCTTAGTCACTGAACCATGAAGCTCCCCATTTCAAGTATGACATCCCTAAATACTGACGTCTCAGCAGAACTTAGTATTTAGGTGTAAATTCAGCATATTATTTAAGCAAAATTCCTAAACTCCATGTGCTATCTTATTTCAAGAATTAAGTCCATTGGTGAACTAAGTCTTACTGTTACTGTGAGCAAAAATGCAAGTTTACTTATTCCTTAAGAATTACTTGTATCGGTGAAGTCGAGCTTTATCACCTTCCTGCTGTTCCAAAAATGTTCATACTGACGTGACATCTGTTTCCAGGTATGTCACAGGCTGGTTCAGTCCTTACCACCGAAAGAGGAAAATTGTTCATCCTATCATAATGCACCACTTTCAGCCAGATGCAATAAGGTACTGCCACTTATTTTGCATTATGGGGGAAATAAAGTTTATCATAAGTTAGGTATTCAAGTACACACAGTTTTGAGTTTTTGCCTCTTTACAGAGTTAATATTTCAGCAGCTCCACTAGGAAAAAAATATGAAGTTATACAGTTTAGACGAACATTATGTTCAATCTTTGTTGTACACTCTTTATCTGAATTCCATTGAACAAATTCATAGAATACAAGTACAAAATTGCTGTATGGAAAGCTTTCCCCTGCATGTAGTTACTCCTATATAGAAAGTTATTAGCCTCAGTGTAAGAAGACACTCTGGGCTAAGTTCTAAGCAGGACTTATAATAATGCTCAGATCCCTTTCTCCTACTCCTAGTCGCTACATGTGCTCTTCAAAACTTGTCCTAGAGATAATGGTGATTAATGCGAAGTGGCTAGTCTATGTTCTGCTGCACAGACCCTGCAGATAAATTAGGATTTAATTTAAAATTCCTAGCAAGACCCACAGCAAGTTTCCATTGACCTTTAAAGAAGAAGTATATAGTATTTTGGATTCGTATTTTTGCACTTCAAAACCACATTTAAAAAAGTGGTAAGATTAATGATACCCAGAAACACAACAGTAGTCCAAAGCATCAACTTTCTGACAGCAGCAGAGGGCTGAGTCCTTTAAGAGAGAATAATAGAGGCATCTTTTCCTACAAAGCCGTTTTGAAGGAGTGTCCTCCCTTCCAAGAAGTGCCCCATAGCTGGTGTTTGCAGTTCCTGGCCAGCCCGCTCGGTGCCTCCTGCGCTGGGGCACCCTCTGCTCATTTCTTCCTTCTGATTTTTGCTCAGTCTTCTATCCAAGTGGAACGCTGTGGTGCAGGATCTCCAAGCAGCCATGGAGCAAGTTTTCCACAAGTGCACTATAGATGAGTGGATGGAGGAAAATGTCCACCCCAGCCTACAAAAGCTACAACAACTGGTAGATGATTTAGATGAGGCAATAAAAGCTCAAGAGTAGGAGTGTTCTAACTGCAGCCTGTCTTACTCTGTTGGGATCTGAGCTAGTGGGAATCTGCAGCTAATCCATATTTGTCATTTGAAGAATTTAAGCAACAACTGTCATTAAATGAAGATGATCTGAAAGCAGAAGAGAATGTTAACGTAATAGGCTTCAAATCCAATTTTTACTTCCTCTAACACTGAGTCTTAAGTCACCTGCCCTGTAAATAATCCAGATTGCTCCCCTATGTAATAGCAATACCAACAGTTGATACCAATAGTTAAGATAACTTTAAGGAAAAACTGCCTTCACACACTGCTTATATTATTTTACTAAACTTAAGCCAAGCATAGTTTCACGCCCACAGAAAAGCACCCTCCAACAGACTTAAGGCTGACTTAGCTATGCAAAATCTGACGGGAGCTGCAGCTTCTTCCATCTTTGAAGCAAATCTAAAGTCTACTGAATTTCAAGGAAAAAAAAATGCTAAGTTTCATTCTGTTTTCATGTTGAACACTTAATGATCTATAGCAATACCATTCAGACAATCACTGCAAGGGTAAGTAAGTCTTGTCTGTTTTATTTCTTGCTTTCCTGAAAGTCTATTTAAGAAGTATTCCTAGGGACACTTTTTAAAATAATCTCTTTTAACATGTTTTTTCAGTACTACTCAAAGTACAAGAAGTACAGAATAAGACCAATCTTTAACTGCTGTTATATGAAAAAAGTTAACTCCCTGTGCAGATTTGTAATTTAAAAAAATTGATTACTGTGTCTATTTTCAAGTCACATACCTTGGGAGTAAATAGTTCACACAACTTGAAATAAGCAAGTTCTCAGTTTACTTTACCATAATAAATCCTTTGTTATTCAAAATACAGTACCTTTTTGAAACGTGTCCTTATTTTGCATGTGGCTTATCAGCTTAAAGTAGGAAAAAATGCTTTAAGGATATTTACTATAAAAAAATATATATAAAGATTGCTAAAATTCTACTTGTGATAAAAATAGAAAAGTAATTTCTAAACATTTTTCAGAAGTATTTTTCTTCTGAGCAGTCCACTACAGTGTCAGAACTAGCGCTCATCATTCAGTATACAGGTCAGCTTGAGTTTCGGCATCTCTGTAGCTTCATAACTACAGCATAAAAGTCCAATCTCAGCTATAGGGTTTAAATACTTTGGTTTACCTTGAGATTTATACAGTTGATGCTAGTTACTGAAACATTTCATTTTGGGAAGCAACAGAACCTTGTATTATGGCTTAGATTGTGCAACTTTCTCCTCTTATACAATATTCAGCCTAACCTTTTTTCAGTATGAGAACTAAAACCATAATTGCATCCAACTGCATACACGTAGGTAACTTCAAACATGCACAGAAGTTTAAGAAGTTGATTGAACGTTGCCAAATGATACTCATGATACACTTGTAAAGACCATGATGGAAGATGTGTGGGGAGGCAGGGATGGATTTATTTTTAAGGTCGGTTTTAAAGGTTTTCAAGTCATATTCATATTTCAAGTCATATAAAAAACTACAGCTGTCCAGACTCAGGTTACTAGATAGCCCAAGATATAAATAACTAAGCAAAATTTTGCTAAAAATACCTAATTTCTTAGCCAAAACTAGTCTTTTACAAGCCACTCTACATCAGGTGCCCCAGAGGCTACATTTCCTGGGCATTTTAATATGCTAGGACTAACAGAAGTGGGAAAAGAGTCACTGCTCAAAAAATACCTTCAGCAAAACAATAAAAAGTGACAAGAAAAAATAAGCTGAAAGATGCTGAACAGAAAGAGGTAAGAACAGAATATAAGTGCTCTTCTAAACACAGATCCTTCAGCCTGCACCAGATCATGGACTAGCCTGCACACATGGCCGCTGCCAAGGGGGAACTGTGACCTGCAAGTTCATTTTTCACACACAAGGTTACTGTAAAACACTAGAATGTGGATACAGCTTCCCACTACAGGAGATAACAGCAGGTTTTGAAGACAGGAAGCTCAAAGCCTGCATGAGGAGAAACCACCCAGTTGTGATGCACCTGCGTGCACAGCATCCCAGTGCATCCCAGTGCCCAGTTGCACCGAGTTCCTCCCCACCCTCTGGGTCGCTATCAGCGCACGTGGAGGTCCCAGGAGAGCGGTGCTTCCCGCTGCAGAGCGGGACCAGGATCACTCCAGAGCTCCCTGGGGCCCCTTCGTGGGAGCTGCTCCACAGAGCTCCGCTTCTCTCTTGAACCGACTCTAATTTTTATGGCAACAGAGCCCCCAAGTGCGAAGTGGAAGCAGTACCAGAGAGCGCTGCACCAGCTCCTCTAACTGCAAGGCTGCTTCAAATTATTTTCGTACACAGTGCATTCCCACATGCAGCACTCACTACCCGTTACCAGCAGAAAATTTGCTATGTCTTGACAGGGTGAGAGGCACTGAGACAGGCACCTTTGGGGAGCTGATCCCATCCTTGAACATCAATTCACTTATTCTATAGAAAGCATTTCAGACTAGGTTGCATCTTACCACAGGTCACCTCACTTTCTCATGATTATGAATCTTATTTACATTTCTGTTTTAGTCTTTTTACGATGGCATTTCATATATCAGAAGTATGTACATTACTAACAGATCAAAAACATACAACTAGTTGGATGCACAAAAAAAACTCATCAGAAAGAGGGGAGGATGGAACAATTTAGGGTCAGGTCAAAAGAAAGGACTTATTTAATGGGAAAACCACAACAGTTTGTATCTTCCATGTGCTATTAGCTCATATGGAAATACAGAAGCAGACAGGTAGAGCCAAAACCCAGAGCAAGTTGTTTTATCTGTGTTTTATTGATTTATGGTCAAATCTTTGGTCTCAGAACATCTAAGTACCATGAATATCCATACTGTGTCCTTCCTCTACATATCCTTGCTACTAAGAAGAAAGCATCTGCTTGATATCCTGGATAAAGGAATGATAAAAGTTTTAGTTTAGTCTAGACAAAACATACTAACCGAGGTAGTTTTACTTAAAAAGTATTTGTCTTGGAAAAATTGTATTATTTTTAATTGTTTGTAAAACCATAGGGTGGAATGGAGGATGCTACACACATCCAGAGTAACGCCTGGGCACAAGTCTGACACTGGAACTATCCCAGCTATCTTAACAAATATGAAGTTGCTGTTTAGCACTTCAGTATCATCTAAAGCAGGAAATACTAAACACATTTAAGGCTGCCATGTTGTTGGACATGAATATTTTCCCTACCTAAAACCAACAGTTTTGCTTTTCCCCACCCCTCTTTCTAAGCAGACTGTTAACATGGCAAATGGTCAAGTGCAGAATAAGGCTGTTCCATTTCGGGGTAGCCCGTGCCCCGAAGCTGAGCAGAACAGGATTGAAATTGAACATTTCAATTCTGCTGCTCAGTGATGCAAAGGTTCATTTATCACTTACGGATCCTTGGAAGTCCGGGAGAAATAAAGACCACCCAATGGACTGACCAACCTGATAGTGAAATTTGCAGACAGTCACTTTCAAACTTTGATTTCCAAAGTCTCTAATGGCAAGTCAATAGTAAAGAATATCACAAAAGTGCCATTATTTTGCATCACCTTATATTAAATCACTTAAAACCAAGTTAGCCCTATATTCATTAATCTATATTATTTCAAAGAAAAAAAAAGAGCATTGCAAGTTACAAATTCAGCTCTGCTACATTTCATATACTGTACCTGCAGAAGTTTGCAATAAGTGAAAGTTTCTACGTGCATATCCACCTTATTGATGGGAAAGCAATAAGCAACATCAAACCAGTCAGAAATCAGTGCTGAGCAGTTTCTCCTCCAAGATGAGCCCAGCTCAGAGGGCAGCACTGTCCACATCCAGGTGCCAAGTCAAAGCAGCAAATAAAGCAGAGTTGACTTTGGACTCTACAAAGGCCACGTTTGGAGTGGAGGGGACGCGTGGAAGTTCGAGGCAGTTCAACACGAAGAGCAGCCTCCACACAGATTCTTCCTGATGTAAATACGTATGTAGAGAAAATGCACAAGATAAGGGATTTTTCTTCTGAAGACGAGCATATGTTTTCTATGTTTGAAGGCCTCTGCTTTCTTCAGTCGACAATGACTGTTAATAATTATCCACTGGTTCATCAGCATCACTGGCTTCCGTTTCACTGCTCTGAGAGAGATCGTGTTGGCTCTCTGCTCTGTCCAGCTCCAGAAAACTGGTGATGAGTTTGGCAATTGCTTCCACATCACTGTGGGAAGGAACAAACAATGTAAGAGTTGGCAGCCTCTTGCTGACAGGACAAGAACATGCAAACTATGCACCTTGTTTGAAGGGCCAAGGCACTTGGCAAAGGTTGGTCTAGCCAAACAATTACATTTGTATCAGAACAAGATGGAATCCTTTTCTAAGGCTCCATGTGCAAAGTTCTTTGTGTGACCTGCTGTTTTTATCATCAGTACTTAAAAAAAAATCTCCATTAACTGATAGCATTTGCAAAACTGAATGGAATTGGCCCTCTCTGCGTGGCACAGCTGAGTGGGTGAAGCCACCTAGGAACACGGTTCCTACAGCTCCAACCCCAACGCAGCCAGAGCTGCAATGGCTGGGAATTTCAGTGCAGAGAAATAAGCTCTGATCAGCTCTCCTGGCTGAAGACTCAAGTGACAGCAGTCCCTTCCCCCTACAGCTTGTCACAATCTTCCCTTCTGGAGCACATGCTCCCTTTAGAGCTGCTCACAGGAACACACCGCAGTACTTCAGGGAAAACCTCCTCGGACACATGGATATTCTATTAAAGCTCTTCAGTAGCAGATCTTTGGCTAACAGCTCCCTTCGTCTGCAGCCACTTAGTTTGCAGCCTGCTGGTGTGGAAGTTTCCATCAGGGAGGTGTTGAGCAAGAGCAGTCATCTGGTTCACCAGCGCATCTCTAGTGCCCCGGGCGGGCACCCTGCACGTTCTCAGCATATTGTCACTTCATGTTTTCACTTTTTTACGCAGACTATCTACAACTCAGACTAGTTTTAAAATCTGGCCTCTTAAAAATCTTTAAAATGCACCTCAAAGTCAGTAATATAAATAGCAAAAATAAGAACCATTGCAACTGATTTAGAGTAAATGCTGCTTTAACGGAGTCTTAGATCTCTAAATATCAGTCTCCTGATGAAGACTGGGTTAGGCAAAAACACAGTGCATGAGAGGCACTCATGAGAGATTAAAAAAATAACATGGATAACACAAGGAGTTTTATCAGTAAGAGGAGAAATGGAGCTGATTCTCCTAATAGTTCCCATTACTGACTCACATGTGATTGTTATCTCCTACCCTATGTATTACAACTAAAAAGCAGAAAGTCCCCACAGCACCTCCTGCAGCCCAGCACCGCACTCTGCGTCAGCGGGTGTGAAAATCCAGTGATGAATCGAAGCACAACCAGGTAGCCCTTCCCAAAGTAACGCACCGGCTCCTCTTCCACGTTCACATCTCGCACTTCGTGCAGCAGAGCCACAACTGGGAAGAGAGAGGAAGCAGGGAATTCAATCTTAGTGTTACGGGGAGTCCTCAGCACTGTCACTGCTAGTGCAGCCCGCCCGAGCAAACAGGTTCTGCTGCCTCACACAAACTGGGGACCAAGTTTGTATTTCCCACCTATTTTAATTAGTTTTAACTGTTTATCTGTACTAATAGGCAAGCGGATGTTTAGACTGGACAAGTATTGAAAATTTTCACTTCATATTGGAACATGTGTTGAGCTCCACATTCCCACATCAACTGTCTTCAAAACAAACCTTGAATGTCTCAGGAAGCCACGTGCTCAGCTCCAACGTACAAACACAGCACACAAACAAACAAACCCACTCTAGTGCTGGGTTGATTTAGACTGTCAAGCAGAGCAAAACTGCCGACACCGAAGAGGATCCTCCTGCATTTTGCAATGGAGCTCCTGAATCCCTGACCTCGAGCAACTCACGTCATACCGTGTTCAACTGTGCCCCTCCATCTGAAAGCTCAAGAGAAACGAGAGCACATTAAGCTGGGCCTACCAACTGTGCCATTTTAAATGGACATTAGCATTTAATGTGCTTTATTTGTGAACAGTCGACAGGGCTCATTTTTTAAACCTTACATTAAGCATTCTACTGATGCACTTTTTTTCTGAAGCACGAGAAAATGATATTATATCAATGCTTAAAACAGAACTAAAGCTAAAACTACCTTGGAGATGAACAAACCCGATGGATTAATAAAGAGCACAACACAGAAGGCAAAACAGCAACCTGAGACACACTTGGTGTAAATGGAACTGTAAATGTGCAAGTTGTGTAAGAATCCACTGTGGTACGTGTTTTAGAGATGGGCTTATTGCAAGCAGCT
Source organism: Nothoprocta perdicaria (assembly GCF_003342845.1). NCBI lineage: Eukaryota > Metazoa > Chordata > Aves > Tinamiformes > Tinamidae > Nothoprocta > Nothoprocta perdicaria. Next base: position 1,084,232 of record NW_020456032.1, on the reverse strand, counting down.
TGCAGTTCTGGGAATATTGGGGAATATACCCTCTTCTCCAGCATAAGGAAACCTTGACCCAGTTTCCCTGCTTTTGATTTCTGATGTAAAAGGTCATGAAAAAGAGCCCTGTGTAGCAAGGTGGACAATCCACTCTCGTACTTTTCAGGACTTGTTCAGTGTCAAAAACCAGAGTATACCTCTCCACAACAGCAACAACCAGGCCACGAAAAAGATAGTTTGGGTTTTCATTTCCCTCCTTCACCTAAGCTTTTCTAGAACTTGAGACAGCAACAACTGCACTGTGTTAAGGGGTAGGACTCATTCAGGACCTGAGCTTTTGGTTCAGGTTCCCTCACTGAGAGGGTCTCTGACAGGCTGGAGAAGGGGGCAGACAGGAATCTGGTGACGTTCAAAGGAAATGCAGGTGGGGAGGCTTCAACCAGGGGCTTCCAGCTGGGCTCACCAGCCAGAAAGCAGCTCTGCAGAAAGGGCCCCGGGGGCCAAGCTGAACACGAATCACTCAGCAGCCTGAACTGACCAGACACTTGGGCCATGAGAGGCAAATGATGCCCAAGCTGCTGCTTGGGAGGAGTGAAGTAGGTGAAAATGGATGTGAAATTGGAGTGCAGAGCTCCCAAACAGCTTAGCAAAGGGGCACATGAGCAAGCCTTTCTTCTGCCTCCCCAGCACACAGGGTTGCTATTGCATGCACTGCTTTCCCACCTTGTTCATGGCCTCCTCTTGAGAGGGTCAGTATTTTTTTGTAAAGACTGAATGTTTTTAGGCAGATGGTTCCCTTGTTCTTATCAAATATAGCTTCCTGTAAAAGTGAAAAAAAAAACTCAAGTCTTTTTTAAGCACCATCAATTGCATGCTTCAAAAGGCAAAAGAAAAAAAGTCAGTAACACATGACAATAACCTTGATAATACAAAACAATCAACTAATTTGATCAGAGACATTCTTCTCCTGTTACTACAGTGTGAAAGTTGTTGACTTCAACAGAGGCTTTACCATTTATTCCTTAGACACAAGTTAAAGTTTGTTTCATCCTTCATGCAATTAAAAAGGCCTGGAATGAGACCTGAACCCTAACCTTCCCCCAAGCAACCCCTGCGAGATGCCAGTTTTGTACTGCACGGGACTGGCTTACACGAGGTCTAAAAGAACCCGGGGGCAGACGGGAGAACAGGAGGTCTCAGGGTGGAGTCCTTACTGTAACCACCACTGAGGTCAACAAGACGAGAAGCCTGCACGGTTCCCGAGCTGAGCCTCTTACCTCCCACTGCTCCAGGTTCTGCACTGCCACAAAGAGGCACCCGGTCATGTAGAAGAGCTTCCAGGCCAAGCTGTCTGCAAAGGCAAGAGTTGAGTTTTGAGGGAGTTCTCTCTTTTTTGACATTCAAGCGGTTATTTTCAAAGGCTACACACACCCACTGAAGGCAACAACAGGAAAAAAAAGGTTTCTCTGATGCAACATTTTTGTCTTTTATTGTAATTCAAGCTATTTTCCTGTGTTTTTACGAGGAAAATACTTATGTTTCAGATTTCATATACACTGGGCTCCAAACCACACGCAATTATAAGCATGCTTATTGCTTGTGATATTAAAACACTGTTACACATCCTTGTTTTCTTCCCTAAAAAGCAGAGGCATCTTAAAAGGCACCTGCAAAACATTTCCTCAACCTGCCACCAACCACAAAAAGATTTGTGCTGCAGGGGACAAGGGTGAGAGACAATGAGACAATGGAGAGCAAGTCACCAAAACAAACACATTTCTAAAAAAAAAAAAAAAAAAAAAAAAAAAAAGCAGCATTTGGCCCCCTTGACAAACAAACATTGATACTTTACATCCTGGATATGTTTACATGGGACAGTCTCTCTTAACCAATAGTACAGGAGACTGGAGAGAGTAATTTGCTTACTCAGTCTTCTAGTAAAAACAGGGCAGAACAATGCTCAGCATTGAGACGTCTTTGCAACAACGTCCTCAAAAGCAACAACAAAACACTTGCTGATCCAGCCCTTGTCTCAAGTATCTTTTGCTGGGCTCTGCTCTTAAAATAAAAAGATATTGCTTAAAATGATAGCATAATCTCACATGATGCCAAGCTTTCGGATTTGAGGCACAGGAAAGCTCCAAGATGGTCTGCAGAACAACCCCATGCCCTGAGCTCCTCTGTCAGGATGGCTGTCAGTCGGTGCAAGCCCCTCACTTTGGGGAAGGGGGGACATTATCAGCCACCTGTTCTTCAGAGGTGTTTTCCTGAGTGATTTTTTGCCAGTTTAACATTTTCAGAGAAGCAGAGCAATTTCACCAAAGGCAAAGCAATTGCTTAATTACGGTGACAGCCCTAGGTCTTCCCAGGACAGCCATGAGGATCCGCTAACGACACTTATTAAAACACAGCGAAAGTGCAAAATGCCACAGGATGGAAGATCGACCCAAAAAATACTCTTGCAAATGGAAAGGGAAGCTGAGTAAGGACTGGGGAATTAAAGCTTGGTAAGTGTTATCCAGACCATAATTGTCACTGAATTCAAGTACTTGGGCCGCAGGGTGTGACAGGCACTTTTATACAGGTGATGTAATGGTCAGAAAGGAGTCAGCCCCACAAAGATACCCCAGCAAAAACCAAGCAATTCTTCAGAAAGTGATAGGCCATTACCTGCACTATAATAAGCAGCAGCCAAACCTATAGAGGCTATTCCTAGAATAAAAGAAGAAAAAATTAGCATGAAAATTGGCAATTCCAACCACCCAAAATTCCTTCATGAAACACATGGGAATATTTACAAGTTACTTTGGGAGGAGAGAAGAAACAAATTTGCTTCCAACTTTGATAATTCTGACTTCAGGGAAAAATGGCTGCCTGTCTCTTTCATACAGTAGGAAACCTCCCATTCTGATGGAGAAAGAAAAAAAAAGGAGAAAAAGAAAGAAATAGAAGAGTACAAGGGTGGAGGTCGGAAATAAAAGGCAGTGACAGAACCAGGAACAAAGTGTGGAGTAAGTCCCACTCCCTCCCGGGTAACAGTTATGCCATCCTCCCCCTCAAGCTTCAACCTCAAGGGTGATAACAGGGACTACACCAAGACTATTCTTCCTCAAATTGCTCTGTGGAACTGAAAGGAAATTTGTGCAATAAAACTGCATCAGAAGCTGCCAAGGGCTTTCAGTGCAGCTCAGGAGGAGGCCCTGGAAGGGGGCCTGGTGCCCCAGGGTGACCTCTCCATCTCCGACACTTTGATAAGACCATGTCACCATCACCAACAGCACTGATAACGCTACAATGCTACTGTAACATCATCTACTCCACTGAAAAGCAGAATATGCAGTATTCTTCCTACTTGCTCACTCAGGATGGTCCTGATACCACTCCAGTTCTCTCATCTACCCAGGCAGTACAGTGAAAAACCACACACCTTTGAGAACAGGTCTGTCTGGCTTCCTATTTCACATCAACACTGGGCCCTTAAAAGCTTCTTGTCACAGATCCATCTCCAGCGCTGCTCAGGGCAGGGGCTCAGGGGCTTTCTAAATTTTTAAATTTCTGAAAACCTAGAGGGTTTCCATACCAGCGTGCCCCTTGGGCACTGCACACATTCACGGGGCTATATGACATAACGGTCTTCAGCATCTTTAAAGGGTCCCACAGACCCCTCAACCTATGAAGATCTACAGATCAGACTGAAAAGTTATCAGTCCTAGAGCTGAAATGACCACACTGAGGAGGAGAGTTCAGGCCCAGAGGCTCTGATCAAGTTATGATGAGCCCCCTTCCTCCAGGGAACCTGCTTCTCTGCATCAGACATGATGCACATGCAGGATGAACAAGCGCCCTCTTGTTAGGGGCTCTTTCAGGCTTCATTCTGGGACCAATTCCCTTAAAACCAGCAATAAATTGAGGAATAATCACAGTCTTACCAACAAAGAGAGACCAAGATCTGATGCCAGGTGACCTCTTCAGGTGGAGGAGGAGGCTTGTGCGGTTTTCAACCAACATGTACATCTTCATACGGCGCTCCCCACAGCCCAGACTCAAAATCTGCCTGGACTAAGAAAAAGAAAATAAGAGAAGAACATACTTAAAGTTATTGCTGACTCCAGTTCTCTCCATTCCTAACTTTTGTCATGACTTAATCAAATCTTAATACAGGCTTCAAAACTGTCCAGCATAGGTGTCCTTCTTACAGGAAAGTTTAAAATAAAACACACAGGCCAAGCCACACCAAGTGATAGGTTTATGGTCTGCTCTGCCCCCAGGATCCTTACGCAGGTACCCTCTGCTACAGACTGCACCCAGCCCAGCCCCTGCTCCAGCAGGGACACCCAGTCCCATCCAGGTGGGCTGGGGAGATCTGCAGAGCAGGAGCCTCCGCAGCCGCCCTGGGCAGCCTGGGCCAGGGCTCGGGCACCCTCACACCAAAGAAGCTCTTCCCCACATGGAGATGGAGCTGCCTGGGGTTCAACTTGTCCCCACTGCCCTGGCACTGACCACCACTGAGAAGAGCTTGGCCCCTTCCTCCCTACATTCTCCCTTCAGGTATTTGTACATATTGACCAGATCCCATCTGGACCTTCTCTTCTCCAGGCTAAACAGACCTCGCACACTTTCCTCACAAGACAGATGCTCCACTTCCTTCATCATCTTGTTTTTCCACTTCTCTTGCTGATCTAGATGCTACATGACGCTCCGGAAGCCCTACACGCAGCTCCAGAATTTTTTCTTTTTCCATTTAACAGGTTTATCCCCAAGGTAATGTGAATCAAGAACAGACACAGCTCTGCCCTCGGGGCTCCTCAGCAGCACAAGGCGGAGGGGCCTGAGGATCAGGGCCGCGTGGGGGGACGGGGCCCCTCGGCAGCGACACCGGCCCCAGGAGCCCTTGGCCGGGCAGGAGCCCACGGGCACCGCTGCCAGCTTCCCTACGGACCCTGCAGCTCCTGTCACACGGACTTCCACAGGCACCTGCCAGGCCTGGGTAAACAAACAGAGCAGCAGCAGCTTCCCAGCGCACCCAGGGCAGGCCGCGCCGCCCGCGGAGGCGCCCGCTCCCCCGGCACGAGGTAGGGCGGCAGGGAAGGCGGCTCGGGGCTCTACGGGCAGCACCAGCAACCCGGGACGCTGCGCCCGGGGCAGAGGCGCCCGGGCGAGCACGGGGCGTCCCTTCGCGCCGGGGGCCGCTGCCGACCGGACCGGGCACGGGCCGCCCGTGCGGCGGCTCCGGCACCGCCCCTGGGCCCGGAGGGGCTCGAGACGCCCGGGGAAAGGGCGCAGAGCCGCCCCCGGCCCAGCGGAGCCGCCAGCGGAGCCGCCCCCGGCCCAGCGGAGCCGCCCCTCCGCCCCCGCGGCGCTACCTGCCCGCGCGGAGCCGCTTTGAATGGGCGGCCGGGCCGGGCAGCGCCTCTTCCGGGACCGCCGCCGCGCCGCGTCATCAGGGCGCGCCGCTAGGCGGGGGCGGCGGGCGCCAGCGGCCATTTCAGTGAGGGCAGGGGAGGGCCTGGCTGGTGTTTCCCTGTAGCCGCTCCGGGAGCCCGCGGGGCAGCCTCACCCAAGATGGCGGCTGTCCCGCGCGCCCCCCCCCCCCCCCGGCCGAGCGTCGATGGCGTGTGGGGTCATGTGGCNGGCCTGGCTGGTGTTTCCCTGTAGCCGCTCCGGGCCCCCCCGGAGTAGCCTCATTCAAGATGGCAGCCACCGGGCTGGGGGTCCTTCTGCCCTGGCCGAGCGTCGATGGCGTGTGGGGTCATGTGGCTTTAACGCTGCGGAAAGGGGCTGGAGAGCCCGTGCGGTGGCACAGGAGGGAGCCCGAGTGCTGCGGGGATAGGAGGGATGCGTGGGTGCCACTGGGCTCGTGTCCCCAAGAGCAACGTGACCACTGAGGCCTGGTGCGGCAGCAGGGCCGGGTGAGACCGTTGTGGGTTTGATGTTAATGTCACTGATGCCGTGACTCGGGGAATTGCTTATCACTCAAAGGCTTGGAATGGGCTCGGGAATCTCTTGTAGGGGAAGGAGAGTTTCTGGTACTGAATGGACTTTACTACTGGGGACAGTGACCACGTGTTAACAAATCCTACGTATTTCTCCAAGTTCAGTTAAACTCCCGAGAAAACAATTTCCGTTGAATTCATTGGGGTGTCTGCTTATGTAGCATTAGAGATAAAATGTAGAAGTGCAGATGCTTGTTGAATTCCCTTTATGTAAACCAAATAATTTTTTTTTTCCCTCCGAGACCCCAGATACTCAGGAGCGTGGGGCCCTTTGCAGGGCTGGAGGCTGCACAGCTGTGGCTGAACATCACTGTTGCTCTGCACTACCCGTTGAGGTTGTGTTAGCAGCCCAGTGTGACACATTTGAAGGTAGAGAGAGGTTCAGACCCCACGTTATGGAATTAACTGATGAACTGCAGAAAATACGAAGGGACCTGGAGTGGCCACGGTGCTGCCTGAAGGGCTATGAGGGGGGAGATGTTCGTGAGTCACGAGGCACCAGCTGCTGGGCAAGGCTGAGAAAATAGGAAGCAGGAACCTTGTTTTGTACTCAAATAAGCAGCTGACTTTCTGAGAAGGAATTAGTTTTCCTATGACCTTTGGTCAGTCAGGTTACTCTCATATTATATATATGTAAACAGTTTCTCTGGGAATCACATGCTTGAACTTCTTAGAATGACACAAGACAGAAAACGTTTCTTGCATCTAGAGCAGTAGTGAAACATAAGGCACTTTCCAGTGACCTCTGCTCAATACACAGCACATAAGAACAAAGCAACCCCCATTTGTCTGCTATGTTACTGTAAGCCAAGACTATTAACAACTATGAGCAGCTTCAGTTCTGCAAAGGCCACCACATGATACCCCATATGACTATAAATATGAAGTTAGAAATTATTTTCTGCAATAATCCCTGATTTTACTACATTACCTTGAAATAGATAACTCGTGTTATCCCTCACAATGCAAAGGGCAAGAAGAAACGTATTCTAAAAGTTTGAATGTGATCTTAAAGAACATCACAAATTCCAAAACAGCACAGAAACAAAAGGTATTTCTCAGAAGAAACATATAGGAAAAAAATCACTTGCTTATTTGTAAATTTCCCAATAATTAAAAAAAAAATATTGCAAGGCAATTAATTCAGCAGAACTAAAAGTTGTTAAGATGACTGGGTGACATTTCCAGTATGTCTCATTTTAAACAATAGGAAGGAATCACCAAAAAACGTGCTGTGACAGGGCGGAGGTGCCTTTAGGGTCCAGGTGTAAATGAGACCATCCCAGGGAGCTGTGAACAGCAGCCCACTGATCTCCCAGGGGACACTCTTTATAAAGCCTCTATAAAAGCCTCTACTCCTTGAATGGAGTTTGTTTTCTAGTGTGTTCCTAGGACTTACTGGTCAATTCTGACAGCATGGCCCATCACTGACTTGAGGAATTCAAAGCTTATAATCTTTGCAGGCTGAGACAAAATCTTTAAAGCTTTTTCAAATGGGTTACAGATTTTTTTTTTTCCATAGAGAAAGACTTAGTTTTCTATTTCATTCGTGATATGAACACTTTAGGTACAAGTATAGATGTTAAACAGAACAGTAGGGGTCATTAAGAAGGAGGAAAGGGAAAAAAAAAAAAAAAAGGCAAGACAACACTCTTAAGTGCTATAAATAGTGAATTTCTCCAGAAGCAGCTTTGCAATCCAGCACAGGTACCTACTGTTACTTCCCCCGGCGCAGATAAGATTGGATAAGACTGTTCCTGGCTTGTTAGGTGCTGTGGTGATTGCAACTGATAACAGAAGCTCTGTGGAAAAGTGTCATAAAGAGATAATGGTAAGTGGAAATTACACCTGGCAATCAAAAATTACTACTAATTATCTAATGATTACACAGGGAAAAATTTACTGCAGGCATTGCAAACATTCATTCCTTGCTTGCCTTACAGTCTATACAAGTTTTTTGCTCTTTTTGTTCTATTGAAATCTTAAATTGAAATTAATTCAGTGCATGCATTCCTAAACCAGAGGAGCAGATCAGTGCACTTAAGATATTTTCATATGGTTGAGTGTTCTGTACATGTTTCAGGCTTTACGTAGTTATATGTTTTGTACTGTGACTAATAAAAAGAGGAAAAATATTTTAAAATGTGCAGAGAGATAAAGCTTCCTTATTTTTCTCCATACATGGTGAAAGATGACTGTATCAGGTTTGGGTAATACATGTTACAAGTAAGCACAGTCACCTGAGGGTGAAGCAGGAGGCTGCCACGCTTTAAAGTGCCAACATCAACACTTTAATTTCAAACTTGTATTTTTGCCACCCCTATAAGCAACAACACAACAATGGCCTTTCTGCAAATATGAAGTAATTTGCAAGACTAAGGGAGCTTTTTAGCCTGAAAATACTCACCCAAAGGAACCGAAAGCACTGAATGCTTTCTCTCCCAAAGGAACTGAAAGCAGCCTAGTGCTGCATTCTAGTATTTTTATAAGTTTGTAGGAAACTCACAGTCTTAGGTTGTGTGGAGATTGCTTTAGAGTGACTGCATTGCCTTAAAAAAACATGTATTAATATACTAAGTGTGAATATGAAAGCGTTTTGAGTGAAGAAAGCAGAAGCACAAGGAATTGTGGCTACAACTATTGCAGTTTTTGCCTCAAGCGAGAATTAGAAATATTTTTTTCAGGGCATGTGTACGAGAGTATCACCATATATCTATATGAAAAACATGTATATGAAGAACAGTTTGCATTTCTTTCGTTTTGAGGATACCTGTGTGAAGGGTTCCCGTATCCTTGGCCTCAAGGGTGACTTCCCGCTATGGTCTGGGCACGTAAGACAAGCACGGTTATCTGCACCGTGTGCCGTGCCCTTATCCTGAGCGACACGACTGTAATGACACTGATAAACCCAACAGGCGTTTGCTGCTCCGGATTGCGTTGCCTGTCCCGGACAGTCGTGGCAAGCGGAGCGTTTGGCTGCCGTTACAACCGTCAGCAGCCGGGACTGCGTGTAGCTCTTGTACCGCGGTGTCCTTTATGTCCAAGGAGTATGTTTGCCTGCGGATTAAAGCGTTTAGACATAACCTGTAAAAGGGAGACATTTACCCGGTGCACTTGATAAAACAAAGTGGCATATTAAACTGGAAATGGCATGTGGGGTGTTCTTTTTCCTTAAAAAAAGCCATTTTGTAGTTGAGAAACTTCTCTGCAAAGTTGCTCAGGTGCTTCTTTGCAGCTCTTAGGGTGGAGAGTTAAGAGGGGGAGCAAAATGCAAAGCTTTGTGCTTCAGTAACTGTGTTTGGAGAGATGAGCGTTTGCACGTGAACACCTGAACGATGCTCTGGAGGCTGAGGGGTTTCAAAGTGCAGTTAATGATAGACGAACTCCTCGATGCCCGCGTGGTAACAGCCTCAGTGATGTTTGCTTTTCGTTACACAGCACATTAGCAAGATAAAAGAGCTGCTCCGATTTGGGTGTTCACTACCTCCAAAACCGTTATTGTAGGGGGAAAAAAAGAGGAAAAAATATCAGCAGAAAGAAAAGTGAGGTGTAGCTGTGCAGGAGTATAAAATAAAACAACAAAACGAAAGGAAATGCGGAAGATAAACTAACAAAGCGAAAGGCGGACAATGAAGTGACCAAGCGACGGGAACGGCGGACGCCGCCGGTGCCCCCGTGACGCGGCGGCCACGTGCGCGCGCCGCCGGGCTGCGCGCCGCGCT